>NC_044982.1:46115273-46282440 GCF_008728515.1 Papio anubis | reverse complement strand
TTAGTAGAGATGGGGTTTCACCGTGTTAGCCAGGATGGTCTCGATCTCCTGATCTCGTGGTCCGCCCGTCTCACCCTCCCAAAGTGCTGGGATTACAGGTGTGAGCCACAACGCCCGGCTTTTTTCTTTTTTTTTGAGACAGAGTCTTGCTCTGTCCCCCAGGCTCGAGTGCAGTGGCTCAATCTCGGCTCACTGCAAACTCCACCACCTGGGTTCACGCCATTCTCCTGCCTCAGCCTCCTGTGTAGCTGGGACTATAGGCACCCACCACCACGCCCAGCTAATTTTTTGTATTTTTAGTAGAGATGGGGTTTCACCGTGTTAGCCAGGATGGTCTCGATCTGCTGACCTCGTGATCCGCCCGTCTCGGCCTCCCAAAGTGCTGGGATTACAGGCTTGAGCCACCGCGCCTGGCCCGAGCTACAAATTTCTAAGCACTGCTTGAGCTGTATCCCATAAGCTTTGGCATGTTGTATTTTTGTTTTCAATAATCTCAAAGTATTTTATAATTTCTCTTGTGATTTATTATTTGAACCATTGACTAACAGCATGTTGTTTGAGTTCTACATATTTGAAATTTTTTTATATTTTCTTCTGTTATTGACTCCTAATTTCATTATATTGTGGTCAGAGAACATCCTTTGCATGATTTCAATCCTTTTAAACTTATTGAGACTTGCTTTATGGCCTAACATATGTTCTATCCTGGACAATGTTTCATGTGCACTTGAGAAGAATGTCTATTTTGCCATTATTGGGTAGTGTGTTCTATAAATATTTGTTGAGTCTACTTGGTTTATCTTCTTGTTCAAGTCTTCTAGGCTTAATTTATAGTGTTATTTACGTTTATTTGAATGATCTTCTGTCTAGTTGTTTTATGCATTATTGGAAGCAGAGTATTGAAGTCCCCAAATATTACTGTTGAACTGTTAATTTTTCCTTTACATTCTGTCTGTTTTTCCTTCATATATTTTAGGGATTTGTTGTTAAGTGGAAATATGTTTATAACTGTTATATCCTATTGATGAATTGACTCTTTTATTATTATAAAATGTTCCTTTGTCTCAGTAATAATCTTTGTCTTAAAGTCTATTTTCTCTAATATTAATATACCCTCCCCAAGTCTCATTTCCTTACTGATTGAACAGTATACCTTTTTCCATCTCTTTAACTTCAACATTCTTCGTGTCTTTGAATCTTAGGTGTCTCTCTTGTTAAGTGAATACGATTTGATTCTGTTGGTTTTTTACCCATGCTACTAATCTCTGCCTTATTTAATGTAATTACTGAAAAGATGGGATTTATGCCAACCATTTGCTATTTGGTTCCTACATGTCTTATGTCTCTTTTATTTCTCTATTCCTTCATCATTGCCTTCTTTAATATTAAAGAGATACTTTCTAGTATACTATTTTGATTCCTTTGTGATTTCATTTACTACATATGTTATTTGAGTTATTTTCTTAGTGATCGTCTCAGAAGTTACAATTGAGATCTTAATTATAACAATCTGATTCAGATTAATAGCATCTCACTTTTAATTGTATAGAAAATCTTTGCTTCATTGCAACGAAAGCTAAAATCAACAAATGGGATCTAATTAAACTAAAGAGCTTCTGCACAACAAAAGAAACTATCATCAGAATGAACAGGCAACCTACAAAATGGGAAAAAAAATTTTGCAATCTACCCATCTGGCAAAGGTCAAATATCCAGAATCTACAAGGAATGTAAACAAATTTACAAGAAAAAGAACAAACAACACCATCATAAAGTGGGCAAAAGATATGAACAGACACTTCCCAAAAGAAGACATTTATGTGGCCAACAAACATGTGAAAAAAAGGCTCAGCATCACCAATCATTAGAGAAAGGCAAATCAAAATCATAACGAGATGCCATCTCATGCCAGTCAGAATGGTGGTTATTAAAAAGTCAAGAAACAATAGATGCTGGTGAGGCTGTGGAGGAATAGAAACACTTTTACACTAATTTGCATTAGTTCAACCATGGTAGAAGACAGTGATTTACCCTTTCTCCTTTGCACTGTTATTATTATACAAATTAAATCCTTATACATTGTATTCTGATCAGCATTGGCTCGTAATTATTGCATTATGCGATTGTTCTTTAAATCAGACATGATAAAAAGCATTATATGCAAAAAATACATTTATACTGTCTTTTATATTTACTTATGCAGTTACTTTTACAGGTACTCATGCTCTTTATTCCTTCACATGGACTCAAGTTACTTTCTAGTGTCCTTTTGTTTCAGTCTGAAGAACTCCCTTTAGCATTTCTTGTAGAGATGGTTTTCTAGCAAAAAATTCTCTCAAGTTTTGTTTCTTTTTATCTGAGAACGCCTTCGTTTTTCCTTTATTTTTGAAGTACAGTTTTGCTGGATCTAGAACTCTTGGTTAACAATCTTTTCCTTTCAGCACTTTGAACATGCCATCCCACTGAATTCTGGCTTGTATATTTTTAGAAAAGAAATCAGTGGTAAATCTTATTGAGCATTTCTGTATGTGATAAGTCATTTCTCTCTTGCTGCTCTCAATAGTCCTTCTTTGCTTTTGGTTTTTGGCAGTTTGATTACGTTGTGTCTGTCTCTGAGTTTTTTTCTACTTGGAGTTTATTAATCTTATTAACTGTAAACATTCAAGTTTTTCATCAAATTTTGGAGGTTTTAGGCTTTTTTTCAAATGTTCTTTCATACTTTTCTCTCATTTTTTAATGGGACTTTTATTAAGAATATACTGGTCCACTTGGTGTCCTATAGATCTCTGAGGTGCTATTCATTTATCTTTACTCTTTTTTATTTATGTTCCTTAGACTGGATGATATCAATTGATCTATCTTCAAATTCACTGATTCTCAAATATGCTGCTGGAGCCCTCCAGTCAATTTTTAATTTCAGCTACTATACTTTCAACTCCAGGATTTCAATTTGTTTCTTTCTTTATAATCACTAACTCCATTAATAATATTTTTTTGGTGAATCATTGTTCTCATGCTTTCTTTCAGTTCTTTAGACATGAGTTTCCTTAATTCTTTGAACATATTTTAAAGAGCTGATTTAAAGCCCTTGTCTAGTAAGTCCAATACCTGATTTTCCCTCAGGATAGTTTCTATCTGCTGTTTTTTCTTCTGATGTATGAATTATACCTTCTGGTTTTATTTCATAGGTGATGGTTAATTTTATGCATCTACTTGACTGGATCATGAGATGCTCAGCTATTTAGTAAACATTATTTCTGGGTGTGTCTGTGAGGGTATTTCTGGATAAGGTTAGCATTTGAATCAGTAGACTGAGTAAAGCAGATTGCCTTCTTGATATGGGTGGGCATCATCCAATCTGTCAAGGCCCTGAATAGAACAAAAAGACAGATGAAGAGAGCGTTTTCTCTCTGACTGACTGCTTGAGCTAGAACATTGGTCTTCTGCTGTTTTCAAATTGGGACTTACATCATCAGTACTACTAGGCCTTTGGACTCAGACTGGAGCTACAGCATCAGCTTTCCTGGACCTCCAGCTTGTAGATGGCGGAAATCATGGGATTTCTCAGCCTGCATCATAGCATGAGCCATTTTCTTAGGCTAAACACACACACACACACACACACACACACACACACACACACACACGTCCTATTTGTTGTTTCTCTGGAAAACCCTAATATACCATGTCTTGTAACGTTTTGTTGAAAATAAATGTTTTAAATAATATAACATGGCAACTCTAGGAATCAGATTCTCCTCTCTTCCCAGGGGTTTGTTGTAGTTGCTGTTTGTTGTTGTTGTTTGTTTAGCAACTTCTCTGAACAAATTCTATAAAGTCTGCATTCTTTGTCATGTGTGACTACTGAAGTCTCTGCTTAGTTAGCTTAGTAGCGCTAATCCTGAGACAGAAACTTCCTTGAATGCTCAGAAACAATAAATCTCCCGGTGCTTGTTAAGGGGCTCTGTGTACATATTGGGACACACTCAGTCAGGCAGTATACAACTCTGCCTTAGGTTTTATTGCTTGCTTGTGTAGACCCTTAAAGTCAGTCAGAGGTGACAGTTTAGAGCTTTCTCAGGTCTTTCACGACCATGTACACATCCCTGGGCATACACACAGCTTTAAACATTCACATAGCCTTCTAGATTCTCAGGAATATGCCTGGCACTTTTCAAAGTTCCCCATGGACACATTATTCTCCAACTTTTATTTTTAAGCTTTTTGGTTAGCCTATTGTTTGCTTCAGCTGTTATCCATTGCTTCAGGTTTCCATGACATTAAACAATCATTGATCATTTTTGATAAATATTTGGAGGGTAAAGGCTGTTTGTGCTGAGCAAGCTCTGAGTCATGTCAATAAAGGCAGCCTTGAGAATGGGGTCTTCTGGGGAACCACTAGGCAGGTCAAACAATGACAATTCTCTGGAGATGGGGCTTTGAAGGAGCCCCATCCCTATTCTGCATCTTCCAGTGGTTGTCAGGCTGCTAATTTTTGCTGTAATTGCAGGTTGCTCATTTTTAAGCATACCATGAAACTGGGAGAGGAAGTGTGTGGAGTACCGAAATAAGGCAAGTTAAAACACAACAAAGCTCACTGTTCTTACCATTATTCAATGATTTTTATTGAATAAATGTTTCTGATATTGCCACAAGCCCATAAGCTAATTTTCAGAGTTCTGAAAAAAATACTGATTGTGACCATTTTGCCAGTGTTCTAATTGCTTTTATGAAGAAGATTTTCTAAGGTCCTTAGTCTGCAATTTTCTCTGTCTTCTGTTAGTTAACACCTTCTAACACCTAACCTCAGTTGTCCTGTAGTGCCACTTCTGCCTTATTCTATCATTAAAACAGTACAAATGCATACCTAACTTTAAGGAAAATGGGCATCTATTCCAACTCATCATGGGGAAATGGAATTGCTCTTCTAGAACATGTATGTTCTAGAACACATGTGTTCTAGAAGAGCATATGGGACTAGAAACATTGTTGTGGCTATTTTGGGAAAATAAGTTTGTCACAGTCTTCCCTCTAGCCATAATAATTTACAACTCTCCCATAGGCAAAATTCCCAACTCTAAAGAATCTCTAAAATCTTATCTGCTTTATATATTTATTTAAAAACAGCAAAAATTGGAATCAGACAGGGTTCAAATTATATCTACTCATTTTCTCTACAAATTTGGACAGGTAGCTTAACCTCTGTGAGCTTTTGTTTCTCATCTGTAAAATATAGGCAATAACACCTACCTTGAAGGTATATCGTCAGGATTGATAAAGATTCTAGCAAATGGCAATTGGTCAATAAATTGTGGCTATTATTTACATTTCTTGCCATTTTTAATAGGGTTTGACACACTATGTTTTCTTTGTATATGTGGTGTTTGATTAACTTGGCTCTTTTCAGATGTGGTGGGTTATGATTTACATCATCTAAAGAATTGTATTGAGAAGTCAGTGAAAATTCTTGCCCTTAGAGGTTTCCAACTAATATTAAATAACTAAGAAAGATACATCCAAATGAGATAGAATTACAAAGAGTACTTCATGGGCTTTTAAACACCCTCTTGTAACATTGCCTTTGGGAATTTAAGTGTAGGACAGCAGAAATTTTATATGTTGTCAATTCAGTGTGCTACTGTATTTCAGTTTTTGCTTTTCAATTTAGGCAGAACTGACATGTGATGATGATTTTAGTGATGACAGTCTAAATAGTCTGACTGCCTTTAAGCCAATATTTATGGGTACATAACCCAGATATGATACACATGACTCACCAGGCCATATAAGTCACTGGTATTTTATATCAAGCCAAGATTTTTCTTTTGGCATCGCATGTTTCAAGTACTCACATTGTTCCCTTTAACCTTTCCATGCTTTTATTGTGACTGACAACACAAGAGAGTTTTGTGTATCTTGCCTACTTGAACAAAGGTCAGTACTTTTATGTCCCCCAAGAAACGTACATACAGTTCTTTAAAAGTTCAGATGCATATATCTTATTATTTCTTTTAAGAACCTAGAATGGTCATAAAGTATCATTTGAACAACAAATTATTTCCAACAGATATTTATAATAGCATTTATATGATATATATTAGAGCCTGGTAAATAGTTTGCAATATAGTAGTCCCCCCTTTGGAGTTTCATTTTCCATAGTTTCTGTTACTTGTGGTCAACTGTGGTCCAAAAACATTAAAGAGAAATTTCCAGACATCATCGGCTCCTGATACTCAACCATTGACGTTTCATAGCTTGATGATTTAGAATCACCCAAAACAGACGATCCTCCTTCTAATGTATCATGAGAAGGTCAATAGTAGCCTAATGCTGTGTTATTCACCTCACTTCATCTTCTCATGTAGGCATTTTATCATCTCACATCATCACAAGAGAAGGGTGAGTACAGTACAATATGATATTTTGAGAGACAGGGAGAGAGAGAGACCAAATTCATATAGCTTTTACTACAGGATGTTGTTATAAATGTTTGACTTTATTATGTTACTGTTGTTAATCTCTTACTATGCCTGATTTGTAAATTAAACTTTGTCATAGGTATGTATATATAGGTAAAAACATAGTTCATATAGGGTTCAGTACTATCCACAGTTTCAAACATCCACTGAGGGTCTTGGAACAGATCCCTGCAGATAAAGGGGGCACTACTGTCCATTTTTTACATCTACATTTGATGATGTTTGACACATAGTAGATTCTTTTTTATTTTTCTTTTGAGATGGAGTCTTGCTCTGTGACCCAGGCTTGAGTGCACTGGCATGATCTCAGCTCACTGCAACCTCCACTTCCTGGATTCAAGTGATTCTCCTGCCTCAGCCTCCCAGGTATCTGGGATTACAGGTGCCCATCACCATACTCGGCTAATTTTTTTTTTTTTTTTTTTTTTTTTTTTTTTAGTAGAGATGGGGTTTCACCATGTTGGCCAGGTTGGTCTCAAACTCCTTACTTCAAGTGATCCGCCCACCTCAGCCTCCCAAAATGCTGGGATGACAAGCATGAGCCACCACGCCCACTGACACATAGTAGATTCTTAACTAACACTTGGTTTGATGGATTATTCTTTCTGGTGGCTTATGATTTACACCATCTAATGCATAGGCTGAATTTGACAGTGTTATGGAAGTTGCTGTTTTGGTTCATTTATATAGAGTCTACAGATTCTGCAGCTGTAATATAATGGCCATAATAACTTTTATTATGAAACATTTATTGGGTGGCTAAAATGTACTAGTTAAAAAATTAAAAATAAAATTAGTTATAGTTCTTTTCCAAAGGGCTATTCTGGGTTTACTTTGAAGACTACCAATATAGACTGTGATGGTTAATACTGTCAACTTGATTGGATTGAAGGATGCAAAGTATTGATCCTGGGTGTGTCTGTGAGAGTGTTGCCAAAGGAGATTAACATTTGAGTCAGTGGGCTGGGAAAGGCAGACCTACCCTTAATCTGGGTGGGCACCATCTAATCAGCCGCTGACGCAGCTAGAATATAAGCAGGGAGAAAAATATGAAAACAGAGACTGACCTAACCTCCCAGCCTACATCTTTCTCCCGTGCTGGATGCTTTCTGCCCTCAAACATCGGACTCCAAGTTCTTCAGTTTTGAAACTCATATTGGTTCTCCTTGCTCCTCAGCCAGCAGATGGCCTATTGTGGGACCTTGTGATAGTGTGAGTTAATACTTAATAAACTCCTCTTTATGTGTATATCTGTTCCATTAGTTCTGTCCCTCTAGAGAACCCTGACTAAGACCATTAAATGAAATAAAGAAAATCTAGGCTGGGAGCAGTGACTCATGCCTGTAATCCCACTATTTTGGGAGGCCGAGGTGGGTGGATCACCTGAGGTCAGGAGTTTGAGACCAGCATGGCCTACGTGGTGAAACCCCGTCTCTACTAAAAATACAAAAAAATGAGCAGGGTGTGGTGGTGGGTGCCTATAATCTCAGCTACTCGGGAGGCTGAGGCAGGAGAATTGCTGGAACCTGGGAGGTAGAGGTTGCAGTGAGCCAAGATTGTGCCATTGCACTCCAGCCGGGGCTGACAACAGAGAGATTCCATCTCAAAAAAAAAAAAAAAAAAATCAAAATCTAATAGCAACAAAGACTCAACATATGAAGTGTATGTATTTGTTCCATATGTCCATGAGCAACAACAAATCTGAACACAGTATGTAAGAAGTTGAAGTCATCTTTGACATTATTGAGGTCTTTACTAAATCCTTTCTTAATTTATTTTACCCCATCTCATCAATACATGTCAAGGCAGCTTGCTTCCCAAGTATTAAAACTTGTCTCTGCAAAGGATCTCAAGACTTTTATATCAAGATGAAAATATCTGCCTTAGGTAAAGGCACCTTGACTATCATCTTCACTGGATAGCACAAGGCATAAATTGATTTATGGAATATTAAATGTGTTTGGGAGAGTACTGAGTGGTTCCTGGAGAATATTTTGGGGGGTAACAAGTATTGACCTGAAATCGAACCACTTAAGTGAGCTTCTATTTTACCTACACTTAACCTGGCCTTCCCACAAGATACTTCTTGCAACATTTTATGAAATTTACCAGCCAAGGTTACTTGAGTTACTGGCAAAAATATCCATATATATTAATAGTTCCCAGAAAATGGAAACATGAACCCCAGTAACAAAAGCTCTGTAAAAGACCGCATTCCTACCACCAAAATGTAATCTCTATGTCATTTAAAGCTGAAAGCAAATTTCGCCTTCTCTTTAAGGATATATTAAACTGACATGAAAGGATTTTTCTGCCTCCACTTTTGCTTTCCTAAAATCTCTTCTTTACAGTGCAGCAAGAGCAATGCACAGATCGGATCATGTCATTACTCTGCATAAAAACCTCCAGTGGTTTTCCATCACACTTAGAATAAGATTTTTAAAAATCCTTACTGTGGCCTAAAGGCACCCTGCCTATATCATACCCTCCTTCCACTCAGCATGCCCAGACATCTCAGAATTGTCTTTCCTGGACACACCAAGCTCACTTCCACCACAGGGCCTCTGCCCGTTCCTGGGACATTCTTCCCCCAGATATTCTAAGGTGGCTTCTTCCTGCCATTCAGGTCTGCCCAGCTGCCACCTCCTCTCACAGGCTTTCCCTGAGCATCTAAAGTAACCTCTCCTTCAGCACCTCTCTCACGCTGCCCACCCATGTCATACTTTACTTTGCAATCAGACCCAGCCTGATCTAACATTTATATTACCAGCCTGGCCCCTACCTACCAAAGGAGCTGGAGTTTTCAGATTCTGGTGCTAACCTGAATTCTACCTGCCACTTCTCTACAAAGAGGCCTCTGCCGTGTTTCTACCAGTAGCAGGATGACTTGAAGCTCTCCACGGACATGTGGTAGGTGTGGAGGTGTCGATGGATATTGCCTTAGCTTTTGCCTTATGTGGGATTTTTAAGAAATGTGCAAGAAAGTGTATTAGGAGAAGGCAGGATAGAAGTTTTTCTTATGTGAAGAGAGCAGGAGAATGGAGGAAGTGACTGCTGGAAGCAAAACTCTAAGAAAAAAACAATTTTACATGGAGCTTAAGAAATATTTTGCTGTGTAATGTGCATTATAACTCTTCTCCCATCTCCCTAAGGCATCTTTGGTAAAGATGTCATTGTTGGGCTTTTTGTTTTCCATGGGACAATGCACTGAAAGGGCCTCAAGGGAAAGCAAGTCGTCTCTGGAAAGCTTAGCCAGAATTTGCAACAGAAAGAGTGGGAATTTTGGAATCAGATGGTCCTAGGCTTGCAAAATAGCTCTTTTTCACAGCTTTAGCTTCCTCCTTTGTAAAATGGGGAAAAAAAATAGTTTCTTTTTTTGCAAAGTTGTTGTGAGAATTAAATAACCTCATGAGGGACATTGTATGGAGCTTGGCACATTCTAGGCCCTCTTTTTATATTGAACTAAAATGATCTTCTCTGAATCAATTCCCATGAATTGATTCTAGTTCTATTCTGCAGAACATTGATTCTTTAACCTTTTTCATGTAATGGTGCTCCAGTTTGTCTAGATCCTTCAAGAAGAGAAAATGCATATCAACATCTTTGTATCTAGTTGCTGTTAGGCTTAAAATTATGTCATTGTTCAATTATTGCTTTTATTATACAGTAAAAACACATTTAGAAGAGAATCAAGATAAATATTAGAAGTTAATCTAGTTACTGAACACATTTCTTAAATATTTAAGAAAAATAAGATCAACACACATTTGACCGTGGCAGCTTTTCTAAAGGCAAAAGATCTAATTTGGTGATTAACTAACCACATTGAGCACTCATTAGGTGTCAGGGATGTACCAGTTCTTCTATTGTATTTGCGTGTTTTTAATTATGAATAACCAAATACAAAAATCAAAGTAGTTTAAACAATGAGGAGCATTTATTACCATTCTTAAAAATAAATTCCCAAGGTGGGCAATTGCAGGGATGGCTCAATGGCTTTACAATGTGAAAGACCCAGCCACTTGCTATCAGTTCTTTTCTCTACATTACCTTGGTTCTTTGCAAGATAACTTTGAAATTCCAGGCTTACATACAGAAGTAACAACACATGGCTGAGGAAGGCATTTTCTCTCCTGTGATTCTTCTTATTAGGGAAGAAAACCCCTCTATCCCCTCAAGGTTTCTCAAGTCCCTTTATCCAGAATTGGGCTACCTCTCTATGTCCACAGGCAGTGCTTCTCAATTTTTTCACACCATGACACAAATAGAAAGATAAAGTTTTTGTGACACAGAGGGGTACCTGGGTAATGTTGCTTGTGGCCAGTCATACTATCCCAGGGCTTCAGCAGCTCAGCCTCACTTGAATGTCCCAAGGGCTTAAGGGATCAATACCTTATCACATCTATGACCCATCTGAGACATACCAGGGTATGCTGGCACATAGATTGGTATGCTCTGCTCTAAGCTACAAAGGAGGGTGAGAGAGCATGCATCCATATCCAGGCTGTAGTGTGAGAAGGATCTGCAAACGAGGAGGCTCTGCCAAGTAGTAGGAAGTGGTGGGGCAACCAACCGCGTCAGTCATCTTTCCAAGGGTGCCTCATCTATTCTATTTTCACAACACAGTTTAGGAGGAAGTATTTCGTAGAGGATAAAACCAAGGCTAATAATTTAAATGACTTGCCTGAGGTCACAGAACCAGTGAGTGGTTCAATTGACACAGCAGATGTAGATCCAGGTGTGTGCTGGGAAATGTTTAACAACCACCTTCCAAATGTAGTTCCAACACGGCTATTGGTTAATATTTTCATTTAAGATAAAAATAAAACAACAAATATGTATGTTAGAGCTTATTAGTCAATGACGTGAGTGACTTCATTGCTAAATTGAATGTTTTTGTGCTATTCACAATGTAACAGTTATAGACACAACATATCTTTAACATTTAATCTTCATAAAACATTTTCTCTGTCACTTAAGCCTAGACCAAGCTTGTCCAACTCTTGGACTGTGGGACGCATACAGTCCAGGATGGCTTTGAATGCAACCCAACACAAATCCGTAAACTTTCTTAAAACATTATGAGATTTTGTGTGTGCAAATGATTTTGTTTCGTTTTGTTTTGTATCAGCTCGCCAGGTATCGTTAGTGTTAGTGTATCCTATGTGTGGCCCAGGACTATTTTTCTTCTGCCAATGTGGCCAAGGGAAGCAAAAGTTGGACACCCCTGGTCTAGCCCACAACCAACAAAGTAATAAGTGAAGCCCTCATGTGTGGTGTCTGCTGATCAAGCTACCAAAGGAAACTCACTGAATGTGGTATTGGGAAGAGATGTACAATTACATATTATAGGGAATTTCCACCATGCAGACACAATGCATGTAAATTGCCTAAAGAACAAAGACAATAGTAAAATGTATTAACATAATTTGGAAGTGATGTTTTTATCACATACTACCTTTGTTTAAAATTTATTTCATTGGAAGTTTATATAATTTAATTTTTATTTCTACTTTTATTTTTATTTATTTATTTATTTTTGAGACGGGGTCTCACTCTGTCGCCCAGGCTGGAGTGTAATGGCACAATCTCAGCTCACTGCAACCTCTGCCTCCTGGGTTCAAGCAATTCTCCTGCCTCAGCCTACCAAGTAGCTGGGATTACAGGCTCCTGCCACCACACCTGGCTAATTTTTGTTTTTAGTAGAGATGGGGTTTCACCATGTTGGCCAGGCTGATCTCAAACACCAGACCTCAGGTGATCTGCCCACCTCAGCCTCCCAAAATGCTGGGATTATAGGCATGAGCCACTGCACCCAGCCTATATCATTTAATTTTTAATAAAGAGTATTTAACAAACAGCAGGCGAAATTCCTGAAAATTTAATAATCTGCTGTCATGAGCCAGTACAGACCAGCTCTCCATACCACTGACTGGAACTAAGTTCAGCACTCTTTCCACTCCTGCTGCCTTTGCTACCAGCATGTAAAAGTGATGATGCTCAGTATCATACAGGGGACAAACCTGGGTACCTGTCATGAATTTCTGTGACCCGTTTTCTCTTCTGTAAAGAAGGAGATTAAGAGTCCTTGCCTTGTCTACCTGCAAGGGTTTTTGAGAGGATTAAACTGGTTAGTCTGTATGATAGTGCTTTGTAAACTGCAGAGTCAGGTACAGATAAAAGGCTTTATTATGATGACCATTTCATCACTGTTTTCAACCAGGCCACCATTGTTAAGGATGCAGTGTGTTGCTACTTTCAAAGGTATGATTTAGTTTGAGATCTTCTGTAATGCCCAGAATAGACAGAAAACACCCAGAATTGTTCTGAAGAAGCCCACTCAAATTTGTGCTAGCCTTTACTTAATACAAACAGCTACCTACATTGTGAGGAAAACTATTTATTTGAAGCTTATAATTCACTCTTTTCTAGCTGCTGCTGGATTGTCTGACGGGTCTTCCCTGGGGTTATGGAATGCTTCTCAATTTCAATAGTTGAATAAAGGTGCTTTTTTTTCTGTCACCCAGCCTGGGGTCCAGGGGCGTGATCTCAGCCTACTGCAACCTCCACCTCCCAAGTTCCAACGATTCTCCTGCCTGTGATTCTCCTGCCTCAGTCTCCCAAGTAGCTGGGATTACAGGTGTGCACCACCAGGCCTGGCTAATTTTGTATTTTCAGTAGAGACGGGGGTTCCCCATGTTGGCCAGGCTGGTCTTGAACTCCTGGCCTCAAGTGATCCACTTGCTTTGGCCTCCCAAAGTCCTGGGATTACAGCTGTGAGCCACTGCACCCAGACTATTTTTAATTTTTATTTTTTTTTAAAGTTGCTTTGCTTTTTGTACCAGATCAACTCGCCAAGTTATTTGCTATGGATTATACCTCTCCATAAAATGTGGTTTCCTGATTATAAATTAAATATCCCTAATGTCCACATTGAAACACTCTCGAAACTTAAATGACTATAAACTATTTGCCTTGAGTTTGCTGAACTTGTCTTTGGGCTGTAGAAAACTCTTTTCTGCCAAGCTCTTTTCCACATCAGACCCTTTGCCCATGCTAACCCCTCTACCTGGAAAGTTCTCCCCTGATTAGGAAGCTGACTCCTTCTCATCCTTTAGATCAAATGCTGCCTTCTTAGAGAGGTTTGCACTGAATAGCTGTCTCAAGTCATCTCCCCGATCTGTTTCCTTATTTATTTTCTTCACAGCATGGATCACAGTATATAATTTCCTGTCTATCTGTTGACTTACTTGTCTATGCCTCTTATTATTATGTTGGCTCTTTGTGGGCAGGTCTTGCCCATTGATGTCATTATCTACCTCCAGTGTCCCACATAGTGCTTGGTGCACAATAGCTGTCTGATGAACAGATGAACTTATCTGACAAGATCCACGCTAGTACTGTAAGGCTGTGGCCATATACGGCTATCTTGAAGTAAAAGCCTACCCTAAAGACTATCCAAGGCTTGGCCTGTGGTGTTCACAGTTGCCCAGGTTTCTCTCAGGCCCCAGGATGAGCCACAGTGGTAGCCTAAGACTGGTGGCTGCTCCCCTCTGCCCCGCCCTAATGGGGCTGCCCCAGTGATGTCACACAGGACAGGATTCTCTAATCCTTTTCATTCTGTAACAGTCCTCTACGCAGCTAAGTTTCTCATAACACATTATGATGTAGGGGAGGGAGGAAGGAGGGCTGAGGTAGGGGGTACACCCTCTCCCTGAATGAAATTCATTTGGGGCACTGTCTGCTCGCATGTTCTGCTCTGGGACAAAATGGGTGGCAGAAGCTACAATTTGTACTAAGCTAATGAAAAGAGAGAAGACAAGAATGGGGAAGAGAAGGGCGAAGAAGGCAAAAAGAGAAGAGAAGAAAAAGAGAAGAGAGAGAAGGAGAAATGAGAAAAGAAGAAACCAAATGAAGAGGATGTGTGAGAGAAAAAAATACGAAACAGGTAGTGAGGGAGGAAGGAATTGTTGAATCTATGTTCTGGTTGGCTTTCTAACTCTCAAGTAGTGACTGGCTTCAGTGTAAAAGGATGGTGAGGGGTATTCTCAAATACTAGCCTCCTGAGGGAGTCACTCAATTACTGACATATATTTTGAGAGGTCCAGGTAAATCTGCCTCAAGGGTGACTCTCCTGGAGAGTAATTTGGGAACAGGAATGTAAATCTTTTTTTTTAAGTCACAATTATGGAGGAAAGGGAAAGAAAGTATTGCTGACCAGATTGAACTTTAGACTCCACACTACAACCCCTGTCCTCACCCCAAGCCTCCCAATTACTAGGCTATCAACACACGCTAAATTCAGGACTTTAAAGCCAGTCTTGTAGATAATATTTTTCTTTGTTAATTGAAATATAAACAGATTTCCAAAGCAGAGCAAGATAATTTTATAATATACCTATAAAAATTACTAAAATGTTATCATCGTGGCAATATATTCCCACTAAAATCTTACTATGAACATCCCAAGTATGTGTAGGAGGCCTGGCAAAGTCTTACAGTTCAGAAGATAACTTTCAATCCTGTTTTTTCAATGTTCTTTTTCCTTTCTATTAGTCCCCCCACCTTAGCAGAAGGTTTAATAAAAGGGGATATGATATTAAACATAGGTAATCAGACAATATTCATATCTTTGTTTCGAATTTTAAAATGTTAATCTTATTACCCATGAGCTTCCCAGTTCATACCAAAATGTCCCAGCAAGCTGTATTCAGAAATAAAAAGTAGTAGGAAGGTGCCGCTTCATCGGCAGACTGTACACTGTGTAGACTCCTTGCAAACCTCTTTCCGTTCATATTTTCTATTTCTCTCCCTCTTCTGCTACAATTGACCCAGATTCTCCAAGTGCAGAACAGAGAGAAGAAAGGTGTGGAAGCCTAAAGGAAGGAAGCAGAAAGATAGGCAGGCTTTTCAAGTTTTCTACTGTCCACTACTCTCACTAGTGACCCAACTTCTGCTTACGAATAAGAAAATTTGTCTTTTAAGAGCGCTCCAAATGGTTGCCACATGAGCTTTTCTAGTTCAGAATGTTAATGAGTCCACCAGCACGCTACTCATGCTGTTACTTGTCTGGACTACTAAGGATTCCAAGAAGGTAGCGTTTCAAAGATCTTTGATCTAATTTCTTTTTTTGGGGGGGGGTGGCGAGGTATGTGGAGAATTAGGAAATGTATCCTCAGATGATACTGAGACCAAATGCATAGTGAATTTTATTTTTATTTTGTATATCTGGAAATGATCCATGTTCATCTTCTTCTAAGAAATTCTAACCCCAAAGATATTGAGTAATTTTTGCGTTCCTTGAAGATTTGGTTTGCCAGTGACTGGCGATTATATATTTGATCCTGTTGTTAGGTTCTAGGTCTAAAAGTAAAGGAAACAGAACCTTCCCCAAAGTCATGTTGAGAAAATTGGAGACGGCTTTTTACAACTTTAAAAGCAGTTAAATGCTTGCTGAATGCCAGAAAGAATGAATAGTTTGCTTTTGATCTAAGAGTTGGGGCAACAAAATGGTTTAGGAGATAGAAAGTAGTAGGGTGCAAATTGCTGTAGTAAGCTCCTCAAGTAAAACAGAGAGGCCTTCAACATAAATTTACCTTTTTTACTGGCCAGAACTCAATTTGGCCAGTAGAAGAACCTGCCTTCTACAGTGAAGTCTTTGTTTTGTGTGTGCATCAGAACATCTTTTAAAAATACGGACTTTTCTTATAACTTCTTTTCCTGTGAATGTGTAGGTCAAATTTGTGAACCGGTTAAGCCGCTGACAAGAGAGGGAAGGGCACCCCAGCCAATGGGAACCCATGCTGGTGATGTACTGCTCCTAGGCTGCGATTCATTGGCTGCCTAGGGTTTGTCATTCTATACCCGGCGTCTGCAAGCAGCGTGGGTCGGGTTTTCTAGCTAGCTGAACTGGATTTTGGCAGCCGGCACGTGCAGTTTCTATTAACTTTAGCTCATCTCTACCTCTTAACAGAAGCAGCTGTTATGTTTCTGATTATTCTCCTGATTTTGAAAAATCCTATTTCCTTCACCTACTTCATTGGAGGTCGTTGGAGGTCCCCTAGGACAGAATCACGTGATTATCTAACATGTGCAAATAAATACAATGTGGAATCCCCTGAGCTACAGAGGGAAAACCTGCCAGAAAGAGCATGTGCCCCGTGCGTGAATCAGCTGCACTCGCACGTGGGTGGGCGGTGGTAGTGTGCGTGTCTCTGCCCTTCGGGACGCGAGGTGTGTGGCCGTGGCACCTGTTTGGGCTTCCTGGGGTCACTGGGAGAGGAAGGCTCTGGAGGCGTGGGACTCTGGGGTAGGGGGGTCCGGCAGCTGCCTGGGATCCATCATGGGTTCGAAGGGCAGCGGCAGACCGCGACGGCGCCCAAGAACGGTGGACAGCTCCGGGTCTGTGATCGGGGCTGCGTGTACACCATCTTCGCAGGGAGTGGGGTTTGTATCTGCAGGCCGGTAGAAGAGCCAGGGCTCGGGGCGCGGACGCCGTAGGGGTAGCTTCCAAGTCCCTACTTGGCCAAGGGCCAGGCATGGAGGGGCTGTCCATCTACTGGGCACCGAATAGTCGCACATTCTGTCCAGTCCCTGGCGCCAGAACGTGAAGGCCCGAGTCCTCGCTGCTATCCGGGACCCGGACGCTCCCTTCGGCTTCAGCCTGGTGCTCCAGGCCGCAAGGCGACGGCGGCGGCAGCAGCGGAGAAAGAGGCTGGGTAGGGCAGTGACGTCATCTGTGGCGGCCCCTCCCCCGCCCGCCAGCCTTCGCCGCAGTTCCTGCCCAACGACATCCGGGTCTCTGTAGCTGCTCGCCGCGCCGCAGCTGTAGCGGCGGCGGAGCCAGCGGGGCGGGGCGAACGGAGGGTGGGGGAGGGGCGACGCGGTCGTGAGCGCGCCTGCGCGGGGCCGCGCTAGAGGCGGCGGCGGCGGCGGCGGCGGCGGCGCTAGGGACGGGAGCGCGCGCGGGAGCTAGAGAGCAGTGGTCTCGGCGCCGGTCCGGCCCGCAGCTTCGGGTCCTCAGGCGGCTGCTGTTCCGGAACGGGTGGTTGGGGAGGGGGGGGGGGGGGACGCTAGACAGGTGAGGCGCGAAAGCGATGAATCCTCGGCTCTTCCTCCTCCTCCTCCGGGACCCGCTCTCTGCCTCCCTCTCCAACGCCCGGATGATCTGAGCCGCGAGGGCGCCGAGAGCCGGGGGCCCGGACGCAACCCGGCTCCTCCCCTCCTCCGCCCCCTCCCCGGCCTGACCTGGCCCGCCGCTGCCGCGGTGACCCCCTCCCCGGCTGCCGCCGCCGCCGCCGCGGTGACCCCCTCCCCGGCTGCCGCCGCCGCCGCCTCGGCCGACCAGGGACCTGCCCGCCTGCGGCTGCTCCGGGTAAGTGCGGCGCTTGGGCCGACGGCGGGCGGGCGGATGGTGCGGGCCTGCGCGGCGGCGGCGGCGGGCAGGCCTGGGGCCTGTAAACAAGCCGGGCGTCTGCCCGGGCGCTCCCGGGAGGAGACGCGACAACTCCACCCCCTGGCCGGCCTCCTCCCCCGAGCCGGGCGGCGGGCGGCGAGGGGTTAACGCTCGGCGAGGGCGGTGGCGGTGAGGCGGGGGCGAGGTGTTTGTGGCGGCGGCGCGGGGAGGGGGCGCGACCCCCTGGCCGTCCGCGGCCGGGAGGGGTGTTTGTGGCGGCGAAGCGGGCGAGGGCCGCGGGCCAGCCTGGCCGGAGAGCGGCCTGCGGAACTTTTCCCGAGCGGGGAGGGGGCGTCCTCCCGCCCCTACCCTCCCGGGCGCGCCGCCCCTGCTGTCCTGGGCTTTGGCCCCTGGGAGGGAGGCGGGGAGATTTCTTTTGAATCGGGCTTAGCCTCGAAAAACCTAATTCTGTAGAAATTGCTTAAGGGTTTACAGGGGGCAGGGCTGAGAAGCTCCTTCAGAACTCAGGTCAGTGAGTGATGCCTCCAGTTCATTCATTATTAAGGCATCGAACACATCCATTGAAGTAAATTCCGATTTCTCATCCTTTTAACTACGTAAATTGGGTAAAACTTCTTGATGTTAGAGCTTGGTTGAGGTATGGTTCTGTTCTGCTTGTAGATTTTAATTAAACTTGGATCCTTTTCTTGAAAGACAGCTGGCTGTGGAGAGCCTTCTACCAACTGCAGTTTTAGATACGTTTTGAAAATTTCATCACCTGAGGTATTTTTTTTCTCTCTCCTCAAACACCACATGGTACTTATAAATCCACAAAGGTCATGCTTCAGTTGTCCAAGCCATGGGATCTGTGTGCTACCCCTGCCTCACCCCGAGGTTCCTGCTAATTGGAATAATGAACTGAATGTGTTTCAAGAAGTGGTTGGAAGAGTGTGAGAGATAGGTGTCATTTTCTCAAAGGAAATGATTTTGACATTATTGAGAGAAATTAGAAATTTTTAAACATTGTTGTGTAAAACAGTCTTTTCAAACTTGCACGTTGGGGTTTTAAACACAACCACTTTACTGAGTGTGTTTCGCTCCGAAAAGTGGAGGGATTTGTTGAAACACCACTCTGCTGAGACTTAGGGTTCCAGAGCACTCAGGAATTTAGCAGAGTTTGGTCCCCAACTCTCTTTGAAATACTTCACTTTTATACTTTTATCTTGCTACATATTGGGCCTTTTCCAAAGATTGTTTTTCTGTAACTCCTTATTTTACAAATGAGAAAATTGAAAATAAGGAGATTTTCTGTTCTTAGATGTTACTTTTGTTGACTTAATGCTTTCTTTACCAATAAATAATTGGAAGCACAAAGTAACATTTCCAAGTGTTACAGTTTTGTTCTTGTTATGTGTAACTTACATGTATCTGATTAAACTTTCAGTCATTTAAGGATGATTACTTTTAACCTGGAAGTTTACAGCAGTACCACATTATTGAAACTATAATGAACTTCCTGCACCACATGGCAGTTGCTTAAGATATTTTAATTTGATATCATAAAACATTTTTAGATCAGTGAAGTAATTACATTATGGGAAAGGTATATTAAGACTGATAATGTTTGAAGTTAACTACCTCCATTATATTTGAGAAATAATAGTCATCAAATTCCTTTTTGTTTGTATCTTTTTATGTATTTTGTATACATATTGTATATTTTTACATGATGGACTGAGGTATATGACCTGTTGAAGGGAACAGTGCAGTAGGAGACAAGGATTGTTTAGTCATGGCTGTGCTCCAAAATATCTGTGTCCATGGACAAGTCCTTTAACCTTTTGAGTTTCAGCTTCCAAATCAGTAAAGCCAGTTGGGCAGATTAGATTATCACATGTACTGTCCAGTTATTACATTTTTAAATTTTCTTATCAATATTGTGTGACTAGTCAACATACCTTTGCCAAATAAATACCTGTTATGTGTGAGGCACTTAAATGTTTCGGTGTTCTAAGGCTGGATTTCTTTCTCGGTTCTGTTTTATTTAACAAATTCTAAGTTGGTGATGGTTCTTTAGAAAAGCTATTCTTGTAAGCTATTCTTGATTTTTCTTTTGGGATTGGGATGTGTAGAGAAACTCTTGAGAGGGAGAAGGATGGAGATTTCATGGGAGACAGAGGGTGGTTGAGACTACAGGTTTGAACAAGCACAGGACCCTTGGTAGTCTGATGTGAAGGACATTATAAAAATACATTATGAAGGTTTTTTCTGTCACTTCAAGCTGGGTCTTGTTAAACCTTTGAAAATTCTGTAATACCTCATTTGTTTTTGAAAGAAATCTATGGCAACATCATTTTGTCATGTGGTAAATATTGCTAAGCAGTTACTAAATACCTATAGTCTTTGAGTTTGTTCAGATTATACCTAGGCCATTTGTTTACTCTAATAGCTAGTAGAATGTACAGCTGATTTTGCTTTAACTGTGTGTGTGCTTATTTGTAATTTTTAATCAAAGAGTGGCATATATCCACAAGGAACTTGTTACCTCTGAAATGCTCGTGAGAACTGGATTAATTTTTTAAGATGTAAATCTATGGTCATGTAGAAGTAATGTAGCAAGGTGATATTTTGATGATCCCCTCAAATGATTATCTAACTCTTGCCTGGGCACCTGACTCTGAGTCAGTATACTCTTGAATACTTTCCATCCTTAATCAAATCAGGAGAAAGAGACAGCCATGTAAGAAGATTGACCCTGGCAGGGTTTTGTAAGAGTTAAGCAAGAAGATAAAACAAGGCATGGCCCTGTGAAATATATAAACCTTGGAGAAGGGGAGAAGGTATGGTGAGGCAACTGGGTAAAAGTTGTGTCGTCTTCTATGTTGGGTAGTAATTTTATGTCACAGTGTGTCCTGTCTTCCATCTCAAATAACAAATTTTAAAATTAAGTTGTGTTTATTATTTTGCTATTAACCAAGATACATAAATTAACTGACCTGGGATTATTAGCCATTCATATATGAAATAAACTTGGGTTAACCTATATCAAAATCAAAAGATTATGTTCTTTACTCTTCACTCTTTCTAATGTCTTATGTTCTCCATATTACATAACAATTTTATACTTCATTCTGAGTCTCCAGAATATATTCTTTGATGATTTTGACCTTTGAATGTCCTAGCTATCCATGTACTACCTAGATAATCTCGTAACCTGGCTTTTCTTTTGCTGTGGCAGGTCAGAGCTACAGAAAGTAAACAATTGAGAAAGGCAAGTTTCGATATACCTTTATCTGAAATGTAATAGACTTTATAATTTTTGTAAGAAACTGAGGAAAGGTACAGGCTTTTAATGTGTATCAATAAACTAGACTCTGATACTGTTTTTATATTATTAGAGATGTTTTAAGCTTTCCTTGAGTAAATGTGTGATAAAGGAGGGATCTTTGGTTTTTATAATTCTTAATATGTTCATTTAGAATCCATTGACCAAGTGTATGTAGTATCCGTATTTAAGATCTGGATTAAACACGATTAGTTTTTGTGGCTGGTAAGATTTAGAATTAAAATCTTTTGAGACTAAACTACTTTTAGATACAGAAGAAAGTAATGAAAGCTATACTTTCTTGGTCATTTATTTGTGTTAGGCTTTAATTTTTTTTCCATAACCCTCTAAAATATATGATGTTATCTTCATTTTATAAATAAGGAAATACAGGGTCAGAGAACCTAAATAACATGCCAGGATCAGATCTGGGTAGATATAAAAGTATTTTTCAAGATATTACTGAGTGGATTTTTCACAATTAGATGAACCTCCTTGTTACCAGGAACCAAAATTTCAAAAGCTAAACATTAACACGATTCATAGATTCCTAGAGTTAAGCAAGTCCGTGTAAGTTTATGTAAAGTCTTCCAGTGCAAGACTTTAATGTTTTCTTCTAAAACATTCACAAGAGATTTAAGAAATTAAGTTCATTTTCTCATTCCCAAAGTTTTTCAGAAGTTAACGAAGCTAAACATTTTATGTCTTCAACTACCATTGTTTAGATTAAGGAATGGAATCCATGTTAATTCTCCAGTGGTTGATATCCTTAATGAAGGATCTAGGGAAATGTTTCTGAACAGATGTAATCAGTAGAGCCACATTGAAGGGCCCCATGGTGGACATGGTGATAAAACTAACCTTTGAAAGTTAGGACAGAGTTTGAGTCCCTGTTCTCCTACTTCCTAGCCAGGTGTTCCTGGGTAAGCTACTTGATTTCTTTAAACCTGTTTTTTTTTTGTTTGTTTGTTTTTTATGTCAAATGGAAATACTTTTGTTGTAAGGTTATCTTGAAGATTTAAAAAATAATTATATAAATCACTTGAGATATTTTCTACCATGAAGAAAGTGCCAAATAAATGGTAGCTGTTATTATTGAGTATATGAAATCTTGAGATACTTAGGAGTATAGAGACTTGCTTAGTATGAGAGGGTTGTCTTTCAGTATAGCTTTTGCAGTGAGCCTGGAAGCCAAACTAGAGATTGAGTAGAAAATTTAGAAGACATTGTAAACTCTGGGAATTTAGAGCACTTGCATTTGAATAGACTAAAAGTTAAGAGGTAATAGAAGAAAGAGAAAGTTGAGTATGAGTAGCTTTATTTGGCTCTGCAAAGCTGGCAAGACATCAAGGGTTTGGAGTTAATGATTAGGTGGGAATAGATGGTTAAATTGCGGATAAAGAGTAACAGTAATAAAGCAAAGGTGAATGTTCAGGCTAGAATGATCAGTAAGGAAGGACAAGGGTTGGTATCTTGAAGGGGAGTTACAGTTTATGGTGAGAAATGAGCAGGAAGATATCATTGCTACAGGAAAGGATGCAAGAGAGTAAGGAAACTAAATCATTCTGATTAACTTAGTTATTACCATTTTTTAAAAATGGAGTCTTTATAAAAGGCATTAAGGCTTTATATGTGAGTCCTAGGTTAAGTTTGAAAAATTGTCTTGGAATAATGCAGGTCTTACTACTGCAGACCCAAACCAAGATATTAGCATTCCAACTGGTCTCTTTCCTGCTACCATCTTGTGCTGCATCTCCTCCCCCATTCTATTAACCATCAACATTCTTTCTAAAATATGGTTTTTCATTATATTGTTTCTCTCAGTGTACTTCAGTGACTCCCTTTTACCTCTGGAATAAAGTTCAGAATTTTTGGTTTGGCTTTTGACACTTTCCATGATTGGACCTCAAGACTAATCTGTTTTAACCAAACTAATACATTTGCTATCTCTGGAACACACTCTTTTCTCTCCATGGATCTTTGTTCTTGCTAATGTGCAGTCTAGAATTCTTTTCTTTCTTTCTCCAGCTTTGGTTTTCTCTTTAAGCAAAGCTCATTTCTAATATTTCTTCTTCCACAAAGTCGTCTCTGACCCCCAGAGTGTTTAATCTCTCCTTTCTCTGTACTTAAAGCAATGTCTGTGTATTATTTCTGTCATATGTTTTAACTTTAGGTATTTTGTGTTTAAATTATAACTGCATTTAGTTAATTCTAAAGGGAAAAATAAATTTTTACTTTACCCAAAGGCTAGCGGCTATCACAGTGCTTTATGGATAGTAGACATTCAGATATTTGGTAAATATTAAGCAAAATCTACCTGGAGTGGAAGTGATTGTTGTAGGAGGAGGTAGTAGGAGTAGTTACAAGCTTTATTGTAGCAGACGTTTCTGACTCGCTTCCTGTGTGTTATTTTTTCCGAACCTGGATATTTAAGTGTGAAGATAATACAAATCTGAAGTGTGGCAGTGTTCTTATATTGATGTAGAAGACTAGGGTGACTGATTCTGGACCTGCAGGCATCATTTTAACTTCCTCCATTTTGGCTTTGAGGATTAACAGGACATTTATAATCACATATCTCTTTTCAGAGTATTTTATATTTGCAAATATTATCGTAAACTTTGTGTCCTTTTAACCAGAGAGGAATTTTGGAATCACAGGAATTAGATGATGTGTTAAAGAGAGATAACTATCAGCTGACCTAATTTGAATCCAACAAGTATCTAATAATATGCATACTCTGTGTTCAAATAAACCTCTAAACTAGACTTTCAAGCTTATCAAAATGCTAGACTATTTTCAGTGTTTGGAAAATACAAGCCGGGTGTGGTGGCTCACGCCTGTAATCCCAGCACTTTGCGAGGCCAAGGCAGGTGAATCACAAGGTCAGGAAATCGAGACCATCCTGGCATGGTGGCGTGGGCATGGTGGCCATGCGCCTGTAGTCCTAGCTACCCAGGAGGCTGAGGCAGGGGAATTGCTTGAACCCGGGAGGCACAGGTTGCAGTGAGCCGAGATCGCATCACTGCATTCTAGCCTGGCAACAGAGCAAGACACCATCTCAAAAAAAGAAAAAAAAAAAAAAAAGAAAATACATAGTAAAATTTATTGGCTTTTTAAATGGATAATTTCATATAATCAGTCAGTGCCTGCTTAGATCCATTTGTTGGAGAACAATGCTAATGAGACCTCTTGATTCTTTGTGTGTCTCTTATGTTTTCCTAACCTTGACATTAGCAACTAACAATGATAACTATCATTATTGAGCACTTATGTGCCAGGGACTATTATAATAAATTTTCAATTATTATCTCATTAAATCTTCACAGCAGCCCTATGGAGCTAGATGCTGTTACTACCTATATCTTAGCAGATGAGGAAATTGAAACAGAGCAGTTATTTGCCAAGAGTTTCAGAGCTAGTAACAGAAGCCTTAATACATGTCCTTGGACTTTTCAAAAGTAATTGGTTGATCCATGCAGTTTCATTGCTACTGCTGAAAGTAAGTCTCTTGGCCATTGGGATGGGTCAGAAAATCTTTGTACATGAAGGATATGACTATTGTTCCATTGTACCCAGAGAGTGAATCTTGTGATTGAGTTGGGATTTGAGGTGGCAATGTACACTAAGTTTGAAAAGTATGTTATCATATGTTAGCTCCCTTTAAAAATTTTCCCCAAGAAGAGCTATTACATTTTTTAATATTAAAAAAGTATATGATATGGCCGTAATACAATTAGTTCTACAAGCCATACACACTTTTTTCTTACGACTTAAAATTTATTCATGTTTACTACTTTGCAACTCACTGATATAAATTATTTCACTGATCCTTTATTCAAATGAAATAGTGAGTGTAAGAAGATAGTCTTAAACACAAACTACCTAAGTTTACAATAGAGATTATACTATAAATGGAAACTTCAGTGTTTATTGAAAATAAATTCCTTAAAAACAGGTCTTGTTTCATTCATTTTAAAGAGATAATCAATACATGACTGTTAAATTTTTGTAGTCTCCCTGTTCATTTTCTGATGAACACATGACAGAAAATTGAATGTGAGCTGGAAATACAACAGACTATGAGAAAGCATGGGTCATGTATAATTCACTTTAAATTTAGGCTGGTGTTTTGTATTCATCTATGATATGACCACCTCAGGCAGGGATGTAAGTAAACATTCTTTTTTTAATTATACTTTAGGTGGCTTAATTATTTTAAAGAATATGTTATTTAATAATTGTATATTGTACCGTTTCAAAGAATAAGAATATAATTCATTGCCAACTTTGAATGTCTTGGATTCTTAGTACTACCTTTTTCTTTAGCGTGACTGGTAGGATCACATCAAATTTGGTACTGTGTGTATAAAGATGAAGTGTGCTTACCTTTATTACCAAAATTCAGAAATGAAAATGTGAATGATAAAAGATAAGGTATGGTTATATATTTTTTTGTTTTTGTTTTCCAAACACAATCTCGTAACTTACCAGGCTTTAGAAAAACATCTTTGCAGTATACCATCATGCCTCAGAATGTTAAGTAGATAGTAAATAAAATTTTCATTTTTTGTAAAGCAGTAGGGTATTATCCTTTCTGAGAGCCTGTACGGCCCTTTTGGATGCCAAAGGGCCAATCTTAGAAGTGGCAGCTTTTGTTTTGTGGTCAACCCACAGCTTACCCTGTTAGTCTGTATCTGCCATCTTCATTTTCTCTTTCTGCATAAATGCTTCTTGATACAGTAAGCAGGTGTTTCAGCTAGTCAGCCCTCTAATGTGATCTTTTTTGGTTTGCTACAGTCAGTAAAATAAGTAGCTCTGTAAGTGTAAATAGTATTACTTGTTTTATGTGGTAAAACTCCAAGATTAAGTTAGAGATATTTTTGGCTAGAATACATTGAAAATGGATTTCCCAGCTCCCAGAAATTTGTTTGTGTCTGAATTACTTTATACTTGGCTTCTTGCATAGAGAAAAGTTTAGAAAACATCCATCCATGAATGTTGAATGAATGAGCAGATGAATAAATAAATAGCTCAGGGAAAGAAAATATGTCATAACTACGTTTTTTCTCTTTTGTTCCCTTCGTTATGTGGCATTTTTCAATAATGGGAGTGTGTCTCTAATGATGTCGATAAACTTTTTAAAGTCATTGATGAACAGTAGTGTGAAAATCAAGTTTTGATTAAGCCGTAGATTTCTTTTAGGGTCCAATATTTTCTTTTTAGAAATCCATTATGATATTTTTGTAGGGATAAAAGACAACCATGTATTCTATAGATGGAAAATGGTAGGATACAGTTTGTTAGGCCAGCTTCTCTGAAAATACCTTTTCCTACATAGATGATAATCAGTGTTGACAAGGGAGAAGCCAGGGTATAATGGCTGTTATTCATTTGTCTCATGTATTTGTCAAGTGTCATGTGCTAAATATGAACAAAAAAGACATGATCTCTTTCTTCCTCCTGGATCTTAAAATCTAAAGTGAGAGATAATTCACCAGGTAAGTGCTGTGATAAGGGAAATAGAGGATTCTTTGAGCTTATGACTAAGGATAGATCTGTTTCCTGAGACGTGAAACTAAGAAGTGGCGAGAGTTGAGAAGTTCATTTTGGGCCATGTGATTTGGGGTGTGGCTATTCAAGTATAGGAGGTAGGTGGTTACACATTTTTTAAGCTATTAAATAGACTTTCATTTGAAAAGGTTTTTTTCTTTCTTACTTTCCTTAGCATCTATCTTCCTACACAAAAAACATCTCATGTCACAATTCATGAACTCAGTGAGTGACTCTATTTTGAAAAATGTTAGATTATATCAACAGAAGTCTGTTAGAGGCAAATGCTTTTGGTCATTTTTTTCAGCAGGGACATTTCATATATGTAAAATATTTAGAATCCCCATGTATTTGTATATAAATGAATGTTTTACCATCTTAAATGTTTAATAAGTTATATTTTTCCTTTCTTTCAACTTAAATATATAAGGTTACCAGCAAACATTTGTAAATGCTCTATGTGAGGGGTTTTGTTTATTAGTTTTAAGCGAGAGAAAAAAGGTTAGATTGGGTCAGGAAGTCAGTTATTGTTTTCTCCGTTAGTCTGAGTCCAAATCCTCAACTATGCAGGGATTTAAAAGTAGCAAACTAGGAATTGAATCCTCTTCAGTTTTGGATAACTTGAATAAGACAAGTTATCCAAAAGTAGCAAGACAGGTTATCCGTAACTAGTAAGACAAGTTGTTCAAAACTGATAAATCTGAATTAGTTAACAGATGAGGCAAATTGAGATTGTAAATGCTAAAGCGTTCTTAAAAACTTTAAAAACTAAATAGTTCTATGCCGTGTAAGTCTTTTTAGTATTTTGCTTGTACTATAATTGTAGTGAAAATAGGTCAGTATCTAATTTTTATAGTCACTAGAGCCCTCCAACTAAATTTAGCTTAGGTATTTTTCTAGCAACTATATACTTACAAAGTTTACTTTTAAAAACTTGTGTAATACATGCCTTTATAGAAATTTAAGAAGACGGTTTACGGATTATGTACTTCAGATCACAGCACAACTAGAAGATGTTGATACATTAAATAAAAAATCAGGAAACCTATGAAGAACATCAGAAGTGACAAGGTGTGTTCACTTGCACTTTGTGAGATTGAAACTGCTGCCAGTATCTGTGCAGAGTATGGTTTGAGTATTTTTATATTTTAACTGATTTAGCAAAGACTAATTATTTTTTGAATAATTTTGGGGTTAAAAAAATTGGTCTTTAGCATAGAAGAGCTTTACCCAGTTTACTTTAGTTGGTTCAGTTGGTTGATTTTGGTTTGCTTTTTGAAATTTTGTATTGTCTTAATTTGGGGCACATTGAACTCAGTTACAGTTCATTTGCATTAGAATTCATTTGGGTGAAGTTTATTGTTGAAGGAGGGTAAGTAAATATTTAACCGAAAAAGTGAAGTAAATATTCAAGGCTATAAGGTGAAATATTTGTCGGCTGAGAAATTTTCAGATAACTTTTTTAACCTTTGGAAAAAAATTTACTACAGCATGAGTATTTTTTATGCTGCTATATATAATCCATAGTTACGTTTTTTAAGCTTTTTATGTAAAATATTGATTAAAAAACCATACAATCATAGTAATCTTTTAAAATTGCTGTATAATTCACATAGCATAACATTCATCCATTTAAAGTTTACAGTTCAGTAGTCTTTAGTATATTCAGACTTATGCAACCATTAACACAATTTAATTTTAGAACGTTTTCATCACCTCCAAAAGATACCCTGTACTCATTAGCAGTCACCCCCCATTCACCAGTCTCTCAGCCCTTATCAACCATTAATCTACTTTGTGTCTGTAGATTTGTCTAGTTTAGATATTTTATATAAATGGAATACAGGTAACTTTATTAGTGATTTTTCACTTACATGTGTATTGTATGCCTCTTGAGATAGCTATAATTAAGTTAGCTTTCTTTTACAACTTAAATAACAATTCTTGTCTGACTGGGAAAAAGTACTAAGTAATTGAGAGACTGCATCCCAATTTAAACCAAGAACCAGACTCCTTACTAATATAACTCAAAAGAATGTGTACCATTAGCCCTTACTCCTAGTGGTGCGTTTCACTGTGAATTGTTCAGCAGCCTCTCAGCTTCCCGTAAATACCAGTTAAGTCTTAAACTCAGACTTGCATGAGTTTACTGAGATATGTTTACCTTTGCATCTGGCTTGCCTAGAGTCTACCTTCTTAATCCCCTACTAAGTCCAAGAATGAGGAAGAATTAAAAGCAAGAAAGGAGATATAGAAGAAGAGATTGCTCAGGCTGAGGAGGGGCAAAGTGATAAGAGCAGGATTAGAAAGGGACATTAAAAATTCAAGGATGCTGAGTTTGTGGGCATCAGAATAAAACTTGGAGGCTGTTTTAAGAGAGAATAAAACCTAGAGGGAAGGAATAAAAGACAAAGATGTTGTAAAACATAGGTAAAATATTTAAAACTTTTAGTACTGAATTTTGAATTTTAGGCATATGTCAGTGAAGCACAAAGGATAGCCTCGTTTTCTGATGAGCTTTAATACCCTTAAGATACTTTCTTTCTGGAACAGTGTGTAGGAATTTTGAAGCTGAACGATAATCATGTGTTCTCTTTGGTTTGTTCTAACATCTTCAGATTGGAACCAGTACAGAGTAGGAAACCCATATCACCTTGGGATTATTTTTCAGATAAATCTTCCAGAGGATTAAATGGCACTATCCCCCTCGGCTCCAAGTAGGAGGGGAAGAATCCTATCTTAGGTGCTGTCAGATTCAGTGGGCTGCATCTTTAACTTTTTAGCCAGAAAATGGAGCTCAATGAGAAATCGCAGCTTCCAAAGAAAATCATACCTTGATTTTATAGGTCAAAGGCTTTCTGATTAGATCAGGATTGTTACTGAGATTTTAGGGGCATTCAGTTAAAGTGCCCCAAGAAGAGTGATAAATCACATATAGGTGTAAAGTCAGTAAAGTCCTTTAATAAGCAGACTGGAAATTTAGGGGGAGGGGAATACACATTGTTAGACTGTTGGTACCTCTATTTGACTGCTAGGATGATGATATATTTTAAATTCTATATTCAGTTTCTTATCAGAAATACTGCCTACAATATCTTATACTTAATTTTTTAAGGAACAGGTGATAAAGATAGGTTATATTTTCTTCAGAGTAATTGATATTCATTATTTAATAGATAAAACGTGTTATCTGAATGTTTATAGTAGCAGAAACCAAGTTTACAAAATGTGTATATGTAATTTGTTTTTGTTTCTTATAAAAGATTTCCTCTATGTAAATCTTCCTGTTTTATAGATGATCTGTATTATAGGAGAAACAAGAGTATTTGTTGATTTAACTGACTAATCTACAGGACTGAGTATTATTAGAGGAGTATTTAAACATAGAAGTCTGTGAAAATATTTTTAGTGCTGAGGGAAATTGTAGGGACTTTCTAGAACCGCAAACTAATAGAAAACTTTTGGCCAGGCATGGTGGCTCAAGCCTGTAATCCCAGCATTTTGGGAAGCCGAGGCGGGAGGATTGCTCAAGCCCAGGAGTTTGAGACCAGCCAGGGCAACATAGTGATACCTTGTCTCTACAAAAAAATATTTTAAAATCAGCTGGACGTAGTGGCACACCTATTCTCCCAGCTACTTGGGAGGCTAAGGTGAGAGGATCACCTGAGCCCAGGAGCTCCAGGCTATAATTTTGAGTTGTGATTGTGCCACTGCACTATAACCTGGGTGACAGAGGCACGCTGTGCCTCAAACAAATAAAACAAAACGCTTCTACCTTTAAAGATGTGAGGATGTAAAGATTGCTGTGATTTAAATATAAATCATAAATATATAAAATATGAGATAACAGAAGAGTATTTGTTAAACAAAAGTAAGCTCTGCTACTTAGGCACTATCATTTTGCTGATGTTTTCTGATTCTCGTAGTGCAATAAATGTTAAACTTTACTACTAGCTTAGCCATGTTGCAGGGAATTGACATGAATAGAGAGATAAGTTAATAGTTCCTGGGTTTTGGCTGGGTGTGGTGACTCATGCCTATAATCCCAGGGAGGCTTAGGTGGGCAGATCAGGAGTTCAAGACCAGCCTGACCAACATGGCGAAACCCGATCTCTAATAAAAATCTTAAAAATTGCCGAATGTGGTGGTGCACACCTGTAGTCCCAGCTACTCAGGAGGCCGAGGCAGGAGAATTGCTTGAACCTGGGAGGTGGAGGTTGCAGTAAGCCAAGATGGTGCCATTCCACCCCAGCCTGGGTGACAGAGGGAGACTCCATCTCAGAAAAAAAAAAAAAGTTCCTGGGCTTCAAGGGCACCCTAATGTGCAGGTCTTAAATTCTTAGAGCCTACTTTTATGGACCATTTATGTTACTGTTGTTGGAGAATTTGATTTTCTTTTTTGTCTTCCCCTTTCCCTTGGCCTTTGTAGGTTTTTTGAAGTGAACATACTTTTATGTATTTACTTTTTTATTGAGCACTTCCCAAATGGCAACTTTATTATTTTATTTCTTCAACTCAGTTGCCTAGTTTACTTCATTTGTATCTAATCTATGTAACTCACCCTTTGAGTTTTTAATATCAACATTTTAAAATTTATTTTTTTAGATTCAGAGGTGTGCATATGCTTGTTACATGGATATTGCATGTATAATGGTGGAGGTTGGGCTTCTAGTGTACCCATCACCCAGATAGTGAAGGTTGTACCCAATAGGTACTTTTTCAACACTCACCCTCTCCCAGCCAATTGTTTTTATTTCTGAAAGTAATATTTCTTTCTCGGTCTGCATGATAATTTTTTTATAGTTTCTTATTTTTCATTAGTTTTCAAAAAATACCTTGTCGGGCATTTTGTCCATAGATATAATATCTTAAATATTTGCTAATTCCAATATCAGAAGTCCTTAGGAAGTTGTACTTATGGTAGTTTGTTTCTGTATTTGGTGATTTTTTTTAATGAGCTAACATTTGATTAAACTGAACATTTCTCCATCCTCTGTATAATTGCTTACAATTTAATTTCCACTTCTTTTTTTAGCATAAAAGAGTTTCATTTTCCTTTTTATACTCAATAAATTGTTTAATTAGCCAGTATTTTTACCAGTTTCTGTACTTATTGTTCCTTGCATCTTCTCTGAGTCCACTTTTCTTCTTGCTGAAGTACATCCTTTAGTAATCCTTTTAGTAAGGTTGGCTTGTAAATGTCCTTAGTTTTTGTGTGAAAGTATGTTTTATGCATTACTTTGTTTTTCAGCTGGATAGAGAATTCTTGGTTGATAGGGTTCCTCCCATCAGCACCCTCAGTATGTTATTTCATTGTCTTGTGAAACTTGGCAAACTTGAATCTCTGAGAAGTCTGGTCTGTGCCTTATTGTTATGCTTCTGTATGTAATATTTTTTTTTTTTTCTGGTAGTTTTTTAAAAGATTGCATTTCTTTATTTCACCACTACTTACTGTGTGACCTTGGGCAAGTTCAAAATGGAGATAAAATTGTATCTGTGTCATAGGGTTGTAATGAGGATTAAGTTTTAAAGCACTTAGAACAGAGCCTTGCATATTATAAGTGTGATATGTTAATGTTTGTTTTGCCATACTTGGTATTCTAAACACATTTCTAAATTATGCTTAACTATGTTGTTATATCTATAGCTCCTCTTTGAAATACATTGTTGATGGGAAGACTCATACCTTTCTTTGTTTCTAGAAAATTCCTTAGCCTTCATATCTTTGAATATTTGTTTTCCAATATTCCTTCTTAGTCTCTGTATTATGTTCTAGCTGGATCCTCAGTATCATTTTCTAATTTACTAATTCACACTTTGACTTTGTCCAGCTAGAGTTTATGTGGCTTCAGTTTTTATTTCTCAGTGAATTTTAAAAAAATATTCAGGCTGTCTCTCTAGCAGCCACCTATTCTGGTTTGATTTCTGCCTGTTTTTAATTTTTCTCCCCTTAGTGGCTATTGTGGCTTCAACATTTGAAATTATTTTCAGATTGTCATTTTTTCTTCTAGAATGAATTACAGTTGTTGATTTTATTGGCTGTTCATCTTAGTTTTCTTCGTGTGTTCTGAGTTTGCTTTTGCAGTCTCCTGTTGACTGGAAAGTTCTTTGTTTTGTTTTCTTTTTCACTCTTCTTATCCAGTGGTTTTACATGCACCTACATCTCCATCTAAAACCACATCTTTATATTGGAGGTCTGATTCCCTTGATTCTTGGTAACATCAGGATGAGGCTTCTCTTTCCAAGAATAAGACACAAACTAAGATCTATATTTCTTCTCACTGGACACATAGTTTCATCTAAACCATAGCCCCATGCAGTGGTTAGTAGTAGCTTTTTCTGGCTCCTTTCATAGGTTGGAAGAGCCTCTCCACCTTAGGTATTGGTTTGAAGCAGTGAGCCTGAGGTTCTATCCCAGCCGTGCATGGGTACCTTTTTAGTGCCTGTTACTATCCCTACAGGATGTAGACTTTTGGCCATCTCTGTTGCTTGAGCCCAGAAGGCTCACAGTTGTAGCTTAACAAACTGCTTTGTATTTAAAGAGTTCAGTGGCTTGGTCTTTTTTAGTATTTTTTTTGTATAGTTAATATATATTTAACATATATTAAAGTGTTTGGAACAGAAGTACATTTCAAAAGTGTATGTACAGATCCATTTGGTTGGAAGTTAGTTGTCTTAGTCCATTTTTGTGTTGCTATCACAGAAGATCACAGACTGGGTAATTTATTAATAATAGAAGTTTATATAGCTCTCGGTTCTGGAGGCTGGTGTAAGTCTAAGATTGAGGGGCTGCATCTGGTGAGGGCCTTCTTGCTCTATCATCCTGTGGTGGAATGCAAGAGAGCACAAGAGCAAACACAAGGGCAAGATAGGGCCAGACTTCATTTTACCAGGAACTCACTCCTAAGATAAGGGCTCATGATTTCATCACCCAGTTACTTTTTATGGACTCACTGGTTATTACTGTCACAATGGCAATTCAATTTCAACATGAGTTTTGGAGGTGACATTCAAATCTTAGCAGAAGTCAGCATTTAAAATCAGTGTATATCCTACATACCCTTCAGAAAGATACTAGTTTACTCTCCTACTTATGAGAGGTATTTTTTTTTATTACTTTGACAATATTGGGTGTTACAATTTTTTAATCTTTGATAAGGTAATGTATAAAAAATTTGTGTTTAGTAGCTAGCAGGATTGATCATTGCTCCATATATTTATTAGCCATTTATATTCTTTTGTTTATTTAATTGCCTGTTCACATTCATTGCCCATTTCTTTTCCTTTAAAGTGTTCATTTTTATTGTCTTCTAAAATAGCTGTTTGTATATTGTAGTAATATTAACTTTTATGTATATATTGCGGATACTTAAAAGACGTTTGCTTTTCAGGTTAATGAGCTTTATTTTATAGTGTAGAAGTTTTTTTCTCTGGAGTCACTTTTCCTTATTCCTTTGAAGTCAGTCTTGTCATCCTTAGAAAGTCCTTTCCTACTGTAAGATTACAGAAATATTTGCCTACATCTACTGGTATCATTTTATTATTAATACTTCACACTTCAATCTTTTAATCTCTTGGTATTTATTTTAAGGTGTGATGTTGTAGGGATTCAGCTACCCACCACTGGAGGGCAGAAGTGGAAAAGATCAGCTTTCAGACACCCATTATTGAATCTCTGTTCCCAGAGAGCTCTTTCTGGATTCTCAGTTCTGTTTCACTCATCAGTTTATTCCTGCATTAGTATTGCCTCTTAAATACTGTAATTTTGAAATTACAGTTTAAGTATCAGATATTGCAGATGCTCATGATTTTAGGATTGTTTTGGCTATTCACATTTATTGATATGTATTTTGAAATTATTTAATCAAGGTCTGGGAACAAAAAGGTCCAGTTGTGATTATATTGAATTTATAGATTAATAAAGGGAGGATAACCATCTTCACAATTTTGAATCTTCCTATCCAAGAAAAAAAAGTGTGTTTTATTCTGAAGCCCTCTTAAAAAGGTTCTATTTCTTGTTATTTATTTAAATATACTTTTGTTTTCTCTTAACTTTTTAAGTGATTACTGTTAATCATTTTCATATATAATTTTCTATAGTCAGATAATCTTATTGAGTATTTTTTCCCTATCAGGTTTTGAGTTTGCCGTCATGTAGTCATTAACTGCAAATAATAATTTGATCTTATAATTTTATGCCTCTTTTTGTTAGCCTTGGCTTATCTCAATAACCATTATTTCTAGACATTGCTAAGTTACAGGGATAAGAGTTGGTTTCCTTGTTCTTTTTTCTTTCCTGGGAATTGTTCTAGTACTGAGGTTTTTCCTCTTTGGCTTGAAGTAAGTATTAAGGAATACATTTTATCAAATCTCTTTTAGAATATGATGAGATGATCATATGAATTTTTTTAAACTTTTACAAAGATGACTTATATTAGTCAGCTGCCTAATGTTGGCTCATTGTTATGTTCCTAAAATGAACCCTATTTGGTGATTTGTAATATATATTTTACTTGTGTTTTTGCGTCTGTATTAATGAGTATGTTTGGACTGTGGTTTTATTTTTTTAGTGCTGTCATTGTCAAATTTTATAGAAGGATTATGATAGGTTTGTAAAAAGAATTGGAATTTTTTTCCTGTAATCTCTAGATAATTTAATTTGAGAGTTACATGCTTCCTTAAGGCTTGAAAGGTCCTGTTTTGAAATAATCTTGCCTGATGCACTTTTATTTTTAATAGCTTATTTTGAGAACAATCCAAATTTAAAATTTGCAAAAATAATATAATGAACTTCCATAGTTATTTAAATGGCCAGTTATTAACATTTTTCCACATTTGTTTTACAGACTTTTTCCCCTGTGTATGTGCATATATGTATTCATATTCTCTTGGCATGCACACACACAGTTTGTTATTTTTTAGTTTTGCTGAACCATTTAAGACTCAGTACAGACATCATTAATCTTTACTCTTAAATATTTAAATGTGTGCCCCCTAAGAACAAGAACTATAACTTTCTCTTACATAACCGTAGTTCAATTATCAAATTTAGGAAATTTAACATTCATACAATACTATTATCTAATATACGACCCATAGTCAGATTTTATCAGTTGTCCCAGTAATGTGCTTTATAACAATCTTCCCCACCGCACTCCTTCACCCTCTGCCTTCATCCAAGCTGGTCCATAATCACATATTACAGTTTGTTTTGATCTCCTTGGTCTCTATTAACCTGGACTGGTTCTTTAGTCTTTCTGCATTTTGTTTTTCAGGAACTCTGGAGTTTTTTGAGGAGTAGTTCTTTAATAACTTTCTCATATTGTTCCAAGTTTCTGGTCTTCACTCTAGCACTAATTGAAAACAAAAAATTGTTTTCCAAGAACTGTTACTTTCCTCCATATTTTCGAATTTATTAACAGAGAATTGTACAGAGTGATTTATTTTACAACAATAAAATTCTGTTTGTGAGGTGAGTATAGCCTGTTTGGCTTCTAATTTTAAATAATTTTTTTAGTTAGACTATTTAGTTGCTTACCTATTTTATTTTTTTCACATATAACATGTTCTGTAATTTTACATAATCCTTCAGCTTTTATTTTATTTTGTATGTGTATGTGGTTCATTTTTCTTTTTAGGTTGAATATTTTGTATACTGATATTCTTTAGTATACTGATTTTTTTAAACTAAGTGTGAATTTTTTTTTCCTATTTTTCAGCACACTATTGCTGGCTTAAATGTGAGTTTTCTTAATAAGGTTTGGTCACATCTCAGAATTTGATAGGGGATTTTTCTCATTATTGTTTCTAAATATTCTATAATTGTAGAAATATATAAACTCAATGCAAACTGGAGAAATGTATAAACTCAATGCAAAGCTTACTTTTAAAGCAATTTCCAGATGTTTGAGGTTTTCTTCTTTCTGTACACATTATCAATATCTACTGTTAATGTATTAAGTCAGATGTGTCATTTCATTTTCTTTTTTTTTTTTTTTTTTTCTTTTGGTCTGTGGGGTAGGATGGGGGAGTGTGTTAGAAATCTATAAGCTTTTCTTTCCAACATATAATCCAATAAATGTTTGATTTTTCAATTAATGTTTTAAGTGTGTTTGAACAGAATATATAGTCTTGAAATTTTGGACCACATCTTTTACCAATTTAAAACATGGCTCTGATTCTGTTTATTGCTTTATTCCTTGTGATTTACTTCGTCTGAAATTGAAATTGCAATTCTTAGTATCTTTTTTGCCTAGTGTATTTTGACCACAGCAAAGTAGTTTTATACTGACATCTTTATTTTTTAGTTTCTTGGTTTTGATTAGTCTCTTGATTGCATGAATCTATCTTTAAATAGTTTTTCTTTTTTTTCAGATATGAAATTTGGATAACATTACTTTAGGGCTGGCATATTTGATAATGTCTTCCTATGGCCTTTACATATAAATGACAACCTTGCTAGTCATAGTATTCTTGGAATAAAACCTCTTTATCCTCAACGTTTATAGGCATTACTTCGTTGCCTATCATCTGATGTTGCAAAGAAGTCTGGGGCCAGCCTGATTTCTTTTTTTTCTTTTTTCTTTCTTTCTTTTGGCATGTTTATTTTATTTTTTTAATTTGAGATGGAGTCTTGCTCTGTCAGCCAGACTGGAGTGCAATGGTGTGACTAGGCTCACTGCAACCTCCACCTCCTGGGTTCAAGCGATTCTCCTACCTCTACCTCCCGAGTAGCTGGGATTACAGGCATTCATTATCACGCCTGGCTAATTTTTATATTTTTAGTAGAGATGGGGTTTTGTCACGTTGGCCAGGCTGATCTCGAACTCCTGACCTCAGGTGACCCCCTGCCTCGGCCTCCCAAAGTGCTGGGATTACAGACGTGAGCCATCGCGCCCAGCCGATGGCATGTTTATTTTGTCTGAATTGTATTCTTAAAATTCATAATCTTCAGATTATGCTTTGGTATTGGTCAGTTTCTACTAAATGTATCTAGTATTCGATAAATGCCATTCAATCAACAAGTTCAGTCCTTAGTTTATGATTTATTTCTTCTGTCTTTGAAATTTTAATTTTTCCTCCATTATTTGGTTTTCTTATTTACAGTGTGCTAATTAAGCTGTTGGATCTGCATTGTGTGTATCTTTTCTCCAGTCTACTTGCTTTTGTTTCTTTATGCTTACTTGCATACTGGATGGTTTTTGTCCTGTTCATTTTTGCCCCTTGCAGATTGTTTGCTCTAGAGTCTTCATTCCTCATTACTTTTCATGACATTTAAAATATTGCAATGATATTTTTTCTCTCAAATATCTTTTTTAAGCCTCTGTTGATACTTTTTATATTCTAGATTCTTTTCATTCCTATTTCACAAATTAGGTTTTTAAAAATTTTCTTATATGTAAGTTGTCACCTAGTTTTCTAAGGCAAATCTTCTAGACTGTGACATCATGTTCTTGAGTACTTTTTTATTTCAGAATTTTTGTATGAGTTCATAAATTTTGTTTCTGTTTTTTTACTTAAAGGGTGGCAGTTTCCTCTGTTGTTTGCCCAAAAATAGTGTAACTAGATACTCCTTGCCTTTCTGTCAGTATACTAGGATACCATTACCGCTTTCTGCCTTGGAATTTAACAGGCTGAATTATATTAAATTATTTTAGTTATCATATTTCAGTATTTTTTAGAGAAATGATAGGGATTTGGTTCTATTAACCTGTTACAGGTAAGAAACTTTTGTCTCTCTTGATTTTTCTCGTGATGCTTGTTGAAATTACTGCACATTTTCATCTTTACAAGTTTGGCGGGTTTTCCTTCTCAACAGAGGAACTTGACTGTTGGGCATTGTGCTAATTTCCATGGCTGCTATAACAAATTATCACCAACTGGGTGGCTTAAAACAATACAGATTTATTCTCTTACAGTTCTGGAGGCCACAAGTTCAAAATCATTTTCACGGGGCCAAAATCAAGGTGTCACCAAGAATGTGCTCACTCCTGAGGCTTTAAGGAGGAATCTGTTTCTTGCTTTTTTTCACTTTCCAGTGGCTGTCAGCCTCATCACTTGCTTGGTAGCCACATCCCTCCGATCTTTAAGACCAGCGTCTTCAAATCTCTGTCTGCTCTGTCTTCACATCACCTTCTCTGTGTGTTTCAGATCTTCCCCTGACTGTCTCTTCTAAGGACATGTGAGTTCATTTAGAGGTCTCTGGATAATCCAGGATTCTCTCTCCATCTCAAGATTCTTAATCACATCTGCAAAGACCTTTTTTTCCAAATAAGGTAACATTTATAGGATTAGGACTGGTATCTTTGGGAGTCATTATTCAGCCTACTAGGTATCATTTTGTTTTGCTACTTTAGAGTGAGGCAGACATATTAGTCAAAAATTGGATTAGAGTAAAGCCTCATAGATTCTGCTGTTTGTTAGAATCACAGATATTGTCCTCTTTACCGAATGATGCAAACTCGGATGCCATGGTGGAAAAGTACATGAATTGAATTGGATGTGGTCAATAAAGATTGCTAGGGACTCTGGAGAATGCATGTTGTTCTGGGGAGAGGAAATATGTGAAGGTCAAATTCAGGTTATCAGCTTGTAGTCCTAGTTTGTAGCTGCTTTTTTCTTTGCATTTCTTACAAGCTGGTCTTGCTGTAGTGAAATAATTTTGTGTGTCTCTTATAATCTTGATATTGAGAATAAGAGTTTTTAAAATGGGAATTCCATCCACATGATTTTAAAGTATTACTTTACTAATGATGTTTACTTAGGTGTCCCCAGAACTTTAGTCTTCTCATTTAACGTTTTATACATTTCTCAGAACAAGGTAATTGACAGATAATCAAGGTTGCTTATTTGTTGATGAGGAAAGTTAGACATTAAGCCAGAGGACTTGTCCAGCATCACATATTGGATAGACCTATAACTTTTAACTTTAATCTTGTGATGACAGGTATTTCCATTTTTTTTATGTTTCATATGTGTTTTGATGTTGATGTGTCACGTGACATGAAGTGTCTCCCAATTATTGGATAATTGGGCAAGTCTAAGTTCTTTTTACTTTATGTTCATGATTTTGTTTTTCTAGATATGTTATTTTTATGAATTCAAGTTTCTTCTTTTTTATCATGTTATTAGAGTTAAACTAATGAAAAGTCATATAGAGATGAAATTGGTTTTGAAATATAATGAGTAGATATTTGCTTGGCTGGAATTTTTTCTCACAGATTTTTTATAAAGATGTTATGAGTGTATACTTTATATCCAGGAATGTGTGTACACTAGTGGGAGTGTTGGGGGGATGAGGGTGGAAGACATTTTAAGACATACAGGAGGCTGGAGGTGGTAGCTCATGCCTGTAATTTCAGCACTTTGAGAGGCCAAGGCAAGGGGATCACTTGAGGTCAGGAGTTTGAGACCAACGTGGCCAACATGATGAAACCCTATCTCTACTAAAAATACAAAAAATTAACTGGGCGTGATGGCGCATGCCTGTAATCCCAGGTACTTGGGAGGCTGAGGCACAGAATCACTTGAATCCAGGAGCCAAGATCGCGCCACAACACCCCAGCCTGGGCGACAGAGTGAGACTCTGTCTCAAAAACAAAAACAAAAAAAGACACAGAGGACACAAAGCATACATTCATACGCTCTTTATATCCATACCCATTATCAGTTTGGTGATATGTTATTCTAGTTTCATGAACCTTTACTCTTAGAACTTGGTTTATTCTCTAATACCTTTTGGATTCAGTTTTGCTGTTAAGATGGCTAATACGAATTTGATATTTTTTCCTTTTATGATTGCTCATGTTTTTGTCTAGAACCTTGCATTATAGTATTTCTTTTTCTTTTCCTTGCATTTGTATAGTTGTGAACAACTAGGAGTGGGTTTTGAACAGTTAATTCAGTGAGCTTGTTAATTTTGAAAAGGCTTCAACTGAGGAACACTTTCTTCTCATTTCTTTGATGATAGCTTCTCTGTTTCTCCTTCAGAAAGTCTTGTTTTTTATATGCATATTTACTTTTTGGGTGCACTCTCCTTGTTACTGAATTTTTATTTGCATCTGATTTTTCTTTGAGTTTATTCAGCAAATATTTATTAATAATCTACTGTATACTTTGTGCTAGGGGAGTTGACCTAGGGAACTCAAAGGAAGCTCCTTTGAAGAACTGATGCTTGAGTTGAGATCTCAAGAATGAGTAGGAATTAACTAAGACATGAGAGAATAGCTGTTAAGGTAGGGAAAGTAGCATTTGTTTATATATTTGGAGGAAGGAGGTATGATAAGTACGAGGTACTGTAAGAAAGCCCTTGTGGTTGGAGTAGAGAATGTAGTGGGAAGGGACAGTATGAAGTGAGATGAGGCTGGAGAAGGTAGGTAGGGACTTGACTATCCAGGGCCTTCATGTGAGCCATATTAAGCAGTTCTTTATCCACCTCCTACCCCCAGCAGTGGAAAGCGTTGGAGAAACTTTTAGTACAGAAGTGATATGGTGAAATTTGCATTTTGAAAGATTTCCTTAGGCTGCAGTTTGGAGAATGAATTAGAGGGATGCCAGGATCCATGTGAAGAGACTAAAGAAGCTAGTATTCTGCAGTGAGAATTATGGTAGCTTGAGACCAGGGCATTGGTAGAAAAAAAGTAGACAGATTTGAGAATGTTTAGGAAGCATATAACCCATGGGATTTGATGATGGACAGATGGGAGATGAGGTAGAGAGAGGTATCAAATATATCCTTAGTTTCTATTTCTTTTTCTGAGTTGGGGTCTTGCTGTATTGCGTAGGCTGGTCTTGAACTCCTGGATTCAATCAATCTTCCCGCCCCAGCCTCCAAGTAGTTGGGACTACAAGTATGCAACACCACACCCAGTGAATGTTCTTGGTTTGTATTCACCTTGGTGGATGATGGTGCCATTCACTCGTAAAAGCTGCAGATATGTGAGAGTGCTCAGGAAGGCAGCACAGAATGGGAAAACGGTCTACATGTAAGCCTTGAGGAATGCCAATGTTTAATGGCTTGGGAGATGAAAATGAGCCTGCATAGGAGACTACGAAAAAGCTTAGGGGTAGGAAGAAAGCTGGGAGTGTGTGTAGCATCTTGAAAGGCCAATGGGAAGAGTGTTTCTGGAGGGAGTGTTAAAGTTGAATGCTTCTGTGAGCAACCAGTTAGAGGAGGGCTAAAAGTGTCCCGTAGATTAAGTGACTTGGAGGAACTTGATTTGGTAGAATGGCCAGACAGCCTTTTGGAGCATCAACATTTTTTTAAAGAAGTTTAACTGTAAAGAGAAGAAAGGCAGGTGGGTAGCTCGAGGGGAATAAGTCACATGAAAACTTATTTTAAATGGGTAACATAGGTGACACTTGTGGCTTTAAAAGTCACACTCCAACTGAGAAAGGTTGATACAAAGGAGAAAAAGGAAAATAGTGTAAGATCCCTGAAAAAACTGTAAGTCATTTAAGACTCCTTTGAAACATGGGCACCAAAGCTAGTCTAGTAGAGGATTTATCATCATTGAGAGGACAGTCCTATTACAGCAGAAAAGTAGGAGGAGAGGATTCTGAAAGAATTCATTGAAATGATTCACTCGTTTATTGATCCTTTTTTTTCCTGTAGCATCCAATCTGCCATTCATTGTCTCTATTGCAATTTTCAATTCAGTAAATTGCTTTTCATTTCCTTGAAACTATTTTCAGAGTGCCTCTTTTTTAATTGACAGTCAGTCTGCAATTGTTTTATTCATTCAATGTCATCTCGTATCTTGGTGGGTAGTTTCTAATTTTGCGCTAATGAATACTCAGTCTCCCTCTTTTTAACTGCTGCATTAAGAAAAAGTCATCTTATTTTTCTATGTTCATTTTTACACTTTATTTAGCCTAAGTATCTGAAATTGGCTTTGCTAGAAATTGTAATTAGTTCACTGTTGTTATCTTTCAGTTCCAGACAGAAAATTTTAGATTTCTTTCTTTTCTCTTCTTCCTTTTTTTTTTTTTTTTAAAGGTCATTTATCTTTGGCAGTTTTAGAGATTTAGAAAAGAAAATACATAGACTTGTAGGCAGAAGAAGATACGGCGCTGAGGGAAGTTTTAGTTTTGTTCTGTGACAGTCTTCCTTATCTTGTACGTTGTCTTTAAAAAGCCTACACATTTAGATTTTCATTATCTCATTTGCAAGTATACAGGATAGCACATGTAGGAGAATTGGAGTGTAAGTCTAGAAACCTAAGTCTTATTCTTAACCTTACTGCTGAACCAGCTTTGTAACCTTGGGCAAATTATTCTATTTCTCTGCACCTTCTCATTTGTAAAATAGGTTTGGACAAGTCATTTCTACATTTTGGCTCTGATTAATTACATACATTATCAAAATCAAATTTGTAACTGTAAATATGAGTAATTTTTTATTATTTTTATTTTTTAGAGACAGTGTCTTACTCTGTTGCCTAGGCTGGAGTGTAGTGGCACCATTATAGGTCACTGTAGCCTCAAATTCGTGGGCCCAGGCAGTCCTCCTTCCTTAGCCTCCTGAGTAGCTAGGACTACAGGCATTCACCACTATGCCCTGCTTATCTTTTTTAAAATTATTTTTTTCAGAGACAGGGTCACGCTGTGTTGCCCAGGCTGGTCTTGAACTGCCCTCAAGTGGTCCTCCCACCTCAGTCTCCCAAAGCACTGGAACTGCAGGCATGTGCCACCATGGTTCTAATCATTTTTTTTTTTTTTTTTTTGAGACGGAGTCTCGCTCTGTCGCCCAGGCTGGAGTGCAGTGGCCGGATCTCAGCTCACTGCAAGCTCCGCCTCCCGGGTTCACGCCATTCTCCTGCCTCAGCCTCCGGAGTAGCTGGGACTACAGGCGCCCGCCACCTCGCCCGGCTAGTTTTTTGTATTTTTTAGTAGAGACGGGGTTTCACCGGGTTAGCCAGGATGGTCTCGATCTCCTGACCTTGTGATCCGCCCGTCTCGGCCTCCCAAAGTGCTGGGATTACAGGCTTGAGCCACCACGCCCGGCCGGTTCTAATCATTTTTAAAGCAACAATCAGTGGGAAATTTCAGCTCCAAATGGGAGAAAAATTTCCAAAGATTAGCCTTTTTTTTTTTTTTTTTTTTTTTTCCAGATTTGCTACAGTTTTGTTAATGTGCTTATTTCTCATTACCATGGATAACTTTGAGATGGCTGCCTTGGATTACAAACTAGAATTTATTACTATTTCACATAGCTTGGGAAATTAAGTGTAGTTTATGTAGCGTAAATTATCCTTTATAGAAATGTAGCTGCAAGGGTTATGCATTTCTTCTTTGAACCCCAGGTATGCAGTATATTGCTTAATACTCTATTGTTCAATAAATGTGCGTTCCAGAAGTCAGCTGACCATTTGTCCTTATCTTTGAGGACAAAGTCCATACATATGTAAGCATTAGTGAGCAATGTAGAATATAAAGATTTGGTAGCAGTAGAGAGTTTATGCTCTACATCTCCTGCAGATAATTTGAATATTGCCGTATTATACACTGTGGCCTGTGCTGTTTGTTAATGTTCCTTTTCCCCACCTTCCCCAGGGAGCTTGTAGTCTCTTACTATATATTTTTTTCTCTTTGGATTTCCCTTCAGCCTTTAGATTTCTTATCTCTAATGCAAGTCTACTCTAAATTTTTCTCCCAAATGTTTAAAACCAAACCTATTATCTCAGTGGTCATCTAAGGTCCTCTAGTTACCAGCATCCACCCTTCTTGGAATGCCTGTTTAGCAGTGTTCTTTTGTTATATTAGTAAGAATCACTCTGGTATTATTTGCTAAGAGAATATAATTTTCTCCACATTGTATGTATCTATGTCCTTTGTTTATAGAGCCTGGAGGGGTTCTCTATTAGGCTATATGTCCCTAGGTAAATAGAAAAATATAATGTAGGGTTTTATTACTCAACTTTTTAAGGATTCTGCTCAAATTGTCATTGAATAACTCTTGTTACTTTGAGGTAACATGTTGCTTAGGGATTTTAACAACAAAATATATAGAGCATTTAAAAAATTATTATTCACTATAATCCTGAGTGGATTAAACCAAATGACCAGGTTCAAGACTCTACTATGAGTTCAGCTTTGCTTAGTAAAAGGCAGCGACTGAACATTAATTAATGACTTCTTGGCCCAGCCTTAGAATTTTTCAGTTTAGAGATTAGTTTGGTTTTAAAAGGTACAAAATATTCACAAAATTTTCTGATTATGTCAAATATTAATTCAGTCTTATTTTTTGTCGTAGTACTTTGTTTTGAAAAGTTTAGATCAACCGATAATAGTAGTGCTGTGATGAGACTCAGCTTGTAGTCAAGAACAGATTTATGACTAGGTGAGAACTAAAATTTCTCTCAGAAACTAAAAACTTTCATGGACAAATTCAATCCCCTTGGGATTTACTGTTTATGGATATATGCCAATTTAATTATTGGACTAAATAAAATACTCTTTAGTAGTCCACTTATGAAGATGACTGTGTAAACATAGCATTTGCAAGTAAGTACTTTTTGGTATTATATTTATATAATCAGCTCTTGTATCCATGTAGCTTATAGTTGGCTGCTTCCCCAGGACTCTACAAATTATTCAGAACCCAAGGAGGTAAGATTTTTATATTGCCTATTTTCAGTATGTAAAAGTCCAGCCACAGAACTATTAATTTACCCTTGACTGTGTATTTACAGTTGCTATGGAACTAAACGTAAAATTTTATCAGATGGTTACTTGGTTTGTTACATTTTTATATTCTAATATACTGTATATATTTTTTAAAGTCTGGGGTTTGCTTTTAGAAAGTATATTCTATCTTTAAAGAATTAATCATTTGGTGGTTTCATGTGTATATCTGGAAAATAACTACTGTACTTCTTTATAAAAGTGAGAGTAAGTTCCCTGCTAGTTGAGGTTGGAATCTAGATGTGGCTGTGTGTGTAGGAATTAGTAATTAATCAGTGTCTGCTTGCTGAGTGCCTCATTTTTGCCAGGCTCCGTATGGGTGCCTTGCAAGGCATTGCCTCATTTAAACCTTGCAACAGCATTCAGAGGAAAGTATTATTAATATGCCCACTGTACAGATGAGGAAGTTGAGGAATGCTTTACTAGTAGATGTCAAGTGTCTTAAGCATAGTACCTCCCTCCTCAGCCTCCCTCCCTCATCCTAGTTAAGGGAATTGAGACACAGAGATAAGGCAATTTGCTGTTGACCTTCAACAGATGACTTAACCTCACTGTGGCTCAGTTTCTTCATGAGTAAAACAGGGTACCTATCTTTTAGGATTGGTGTGAAGATTAAAGAAGTTAATAGATATACAAAACTTTAGAACAGTGCTTGACTAGTAGTAATTTCTCCATCAATGTTAGATGTTGTTATTAAGCCTGTGACCACTGGTTATCTCATGAATTGTTCAGAGATAAAAATGTAGGCTATAGAAAAGAATAAGGAGGAAAGCCAGGCTCCTAATCTAATATAGATGTGAATCTTAGTTAAGACAATCCTATGTGCTTTTAAAAGATTTCATAGTCTGCTTTTCTTTGGCTCTCAGTTTCTTTTTTTCTTCTCTTTTTTTTTTTTTTGACTTCTTAGTACAGGTAACTTTTGAAGGAATTCAGCTTACCTTAGATGAACCAAAGAAAAGCTAAAAGCAGAGATAATTTAGAAAAACTAAAGCAGATACTGTGTTCCTAAATTCCCTGTTACCGCTTCAAAGTCCGGGAAACACCAGTTGCAGATACAGCTGTATCCCATTGTGTTAGACCCTTTCCTGAAGCCATTCTCTTTTCTTTGTCTTCCCAGAGAGAAACTAGTCATTCAACAAAGATTGAACTACTTCTGTGTGTTAGGCTGTGCTCCAAGTGCTAGGAAGACACCAGTGAATAAAACAAAAAGTCCCTGCTCTCATGGAGCTTACAGCCACTATTCTGAAGTTTGTCTGTATTCATCCTATCCTTGTTTTTATACTTTCACCAAATATGTGTATAGAATTGTTTTGCTGTCTTGTTCAGCATATTGTCTTCTTTTGTTTTTTAGGAATAGCTGTGTTTATGTAATTAGATCTGTTTTTGATAAATTGTATTCTGTTATTTATTCATTCTACCTTCTAATGAGCAGTTAGGTTATTTCCAACACTGACTATTATGATTCTCCAAAAAGATCATTGAACAGGTCACCTTGGATGGATGGGTGGGAGAGTTTCTTCAAGACAGCATGTTTCATACTTTTTATTGTGACCACAGTAAGAATTATATACACCTCAGTTTAGTAAATACAAATATACACTTGGAAAAAGACTTCAAGAAACAGTATTTACTTACTTTTATCACCTGGGATGCACTCTATTTTGTTTTGTTTTGTTTTCTTGAGACATTGTTTCACTCTTGCTGCTCAGGCTGGAGTGCAGTGGCATGATCTTGGCTCACTGCAACCTCCACCTGCCAGGTTCAAACAGTTCTCCTGCCTCAGCCTCCTGAGTAATTGGGATTACAGGCGCCTGCCACCACACCCAGCTCATTTTTTGTATTAGTGGAGACAGGGTTTCACCGTGTTGGCCAGGCTGGTCTCGAACTCCTGACCTCAATTAATCCACCCACCTCAGCCTCCCAAAGTGCTGAGATTACAGGCGTGAGCCACAGTGCCTGGCCTATTTTATCTTTTTAAAATGCAGTTTACACACAACCCAGCTGATTGAGTTGTGTGTAACCCATACTGATTAAACTGATTTTATCACCCATGTTCATTATTTTTAAAACATTGTTTTGAGATCTACAATTAGAAGTGGAATTGCTGAGTATTTGCTTAAGTGTATCTTCAGCTTCTTCAACTAGCTCTTGCCAGTTGCATTTCAGAGTGGTTGAACCAATTTAAACTCCTGTCAGCACTCTAGGGGAGTTCCTGTTTCTCCACATTCTGACCAACTCTTGATTTTGCCAGATGGATGAGAAATGGCATTTGTTTTAAATGTGCCTTCCCCTATTTACTAATGAAGTGTTTAAAGTGTCTTTTAAAGTATATCATGTAGAAGTTTAATGTAATGGTAATCAGAGCTGGCAGCAAGGAGGAAATATTGTGATTGACTGCCTCCTCTGGCAGAAAAAATGGTGTAATAATCGTATAATGTCTATATTACTTATAATGTGCTAGACACTATACTTTGTGCACTGTATACATTATTTCATTTAATCCTCATAAGAATCTTGTAAGGTTAGTGCCTTCTTATATACTTTTTTTCTTTTTGGAGATGGACTCTCGCTCTGTCGCCCAGGCTGTAGTGCAGTGATGCGATTTCAGCTTGGCTCACTGCAACTTCTGCCTCACAGGTTCAAGCCATTCTTCTGCCTCAGCCTCCCAAGTAGCTGGTATTACGGGCCTGTGCCACCATGCCTGGCTAATTTTTATTTTTAGTAGAGACGGGGCTTCACCATATTGGCCAGGCTGGCCTAGAATTCCTGACTTCGTGATCTGCTCACCTCGGCCTCCCAAAGTGGTGGGATTACAGGCGTAAGGCACCACACCCAGCCACCTTCTTATATACATTTTATAGAGGAACAGATGGAGAAAGAGACTCATAAAGGTTCAGTAGTCACACTATTACTAAGTAGTAGAGCCAGAATTTAAACTCACGTTGGTCTGATTTTGTAACTTATTTTCTTTAGTACTTCATGCTATTGGTGAATTCTTAGAGGAAGAAAGTTTGTCATTACTATTCTCTTCTGTTGGTTTGTCTCTTAAATGTGTTTAAGTTTTTGGGTTTCACTCACATCTCTTTTTTTCTTACCTTTTCTCAAGATACTGGAGTCTTTCCTATGTAAAGCTTCACCTTGTTTCTAGTCTAGGATAGTGGTTTTGTAACCTAGGATAGTGGTCTTGATTACTGCAATTTTGGTTGATTATTTCTTGTTGGCCCTTAACGTGCCTCCATCTTCTGCCTTAGGCATTGCATCTAATCTTTTCCAGCAGTTTGCAGTCTTACTGTGTCTCAGAATCACATATGAAAATTTAAAAATCATAGATACCTAGGTTCCAACCCTGGCAATTCTGATTTGGAAATACTTATTTTTCTGTTGCACAGCCATGGTAGAGACCCATTTTCTTAGGGGTTAACAATGCTTTAGAGTCACACAGACTTGAAGCAGAGCCCTGATGCCATTAAACTTATTAGTTGAGTGATCTTGGCCAAGTTATTTAATCTTGGCTAAGGTTCTTCATCTGTAATTTGGAGATAATATTATTACCTGCCTTAGAGAGTTGTTGAAGAGATTAAATGAAGTAATGCTTGTAAAACACTTACCAGAGGGACTTAGACTACTTCTTAAACATTGCCTGCTAATAAAGTGTCATTATTACGTTATTCTTTATCCAATCAAAATACTCACCTTTGCAATGTGTATCAACTTGATGTCAGAAAAATAATCTGATAAATATCACCGTGAAGGATGAATGATAGCTAGTTTTCATTACTTACGTTCCATTAGTTGAACTGTACTAGGAGGCAGAGACAGATGGTTTTATCATGCCAATCAACCAGTCTTTTCTGCTTATGTATCAGTTTGGACCTACGTGGAAAATGAAGGGGAAAACAAATGTTTTTCTTTCCTTCCTAGGAGGATTTTCTTCTTGCCCTTTTTCTCAAAGTTCCCTCTCTGAGCTGAGTATCATTAGCATCATCAATACCCTAGGCTCAAAGCTGCATAGTGATTTACCTAGATACTTTTCTCCACCATTATTCCCTACTACCTAACTCCTCTTCACCTCCATTAAATTTCTGTTCGTCATGCTATCCTTCTTTCGGATTGCCTTTAGTTCAATTGTGACTTACTTGATTATTTGAACCCAGGTCTCTACATTTCTAAGCTATTGTTCAGGTAAGGGCCAAGGTAAATTCTGACCAGCTGTCTTTTTGCCTTGTGTGGGCCCATTCTAGACCAGGGAGTGTTAAATTTTGAGTATTGGGAAAGGAGTCGATTAGCTGAGCCTTCAGGCTTGTCAGCAGGGCTGTCACTATACCCTATACCCTTTGATTTTCTTTATATACCTAATGGTCATAGAGTATAATAATAATCGTACATGTTATTATTATTTGATTAATAGATTACTAGTAGTAATTGTGTTATATATGTATATAGTACACTTTGTTATCTGTATATATAATTGCTTGCAACTTGAAATTTGAGGCTAGAGCTTTTATAGTAATTTAATAACTTACTTTATCAAAGACTGAAAAACCTCATGGAAAAGGTAGAATGTAAGCTAGACTTAAAAGCATAGGTGCACTTTTTTCTATAAATAGAAAGGATGAGGCAAGAGTTTCCAGTTAAGGAAACTGACATGAGCAAAGGCTTGAAGGAGCATGCAAATTTGGAGCATTGTGAGTAGATTATTTTTTAGGTTTTCAGAGTTCATGCAGTGATGATAAAACTAGGGAGTTTGGAATCAAGCTTGAAAATCCCTGAATGTTCAACCAAGATATTTGAATTAGTAGGTTTTTTGGGTATGTCATGAATTCGCTTGGCTTTTCTTGATTGATACATGTACAACTTAATCCTGAGCTTACACATGTTCATTGTATCTTTAAACACTTGGCCTGGTTTGTTTAAGTTGATGGCCACTGCCAGGTCTCCTTTCTGCCTTCTCCCCTTTATCCCAGTGCTTTAGTTTTTTTCTGCCTTTTTGTCTGTTGTGCGCTGTGCTTCGTCAGGCTTTCCCCCAGTTCCTCCTTGTTAATCTCCAGATTCAAAGTTGGCAACACAATGAATGTCTGCTTAATACAAGAGTTTTGAATTCCTGCATATCTCTTTCACTTACTAAAAAGATTGTTTGGTACATATTTTGTTGATAAGACAGTTATTGACTTTTCTGTTTCTCTTCCTTTGCAGACCTAGAGGATCAAGACATAATGGGAGCATTTTTAGACAAGCCAAAGATGGAAAAGCATAATGCCCAGGGGCAGGGTAATGGGTTGCGATATGGGCTAAGCAGCATGCAAGGTTGGCGTGTTGAAATGGAGGATGCACATACGGCTGTGATCGGTTTGCCAAGTGGACTTGAATCGTGGTCATTCTTTGCTGTGTATGATGGGCATGCTGGTTCTCAGGTTGCCAAATACTGCTGTGAGCATTTGTTAGATCACATCACCAATAACCAGGATTTTAAAGGGTCTGCAGGAGCACCATCTGTGGAAAATGTAAAGAATGGAATCAGAACAGGTTTTCTGGAGATTGATGAACACATGAGAGTTATGTCAGAGAAGAAACATGGTGCAGATAGAAGTGGGTCAACAGCTGTAGGTGTCTTAATTTCTCCCCAACATACTTATTTCATTAACTGTGGAGACTCAAGAGGTTTACTTTGTAGGAACAGGAAAGTTCATTTCTTCACACAAGATCACAAACCAAGTAATCCGCTGGAAAAAGAACGAATTCAGAATGCAGGTGGCTCTGTAATGATTCAGCGTGTGAATGGCTCTCTGGCTGTATCAAGGGCCCTTGGGGATTTTGATTACAAATGTGTCCATGGAAAAGGTCCTACTGAGCAGCTTGTCTCACCAGAGCCTGAAGTCCATGATATTGAAAGATCTGAAGAAGATGATCAGTTCATTATCCTTGCATGTGATGGTATCTGGGATGTTATGGGAAATGAAGAGCTCTGTGATTTTGTAAGATCCAGACTTGAAGTCACTGATGACCTTGAGAAAGTTTGCAATGAAGTAGTCGACACCTGTTTGTATAAGGTAGCTAGACTTTTTTAAGAAACATAAAGTGATTTTATGTCGTATTAATCACTACCCTAGTATTTAATCATCTTAGAATCTGTAATTCTGAAAACTAAGTTTTTGGCACAATTGTAGGATACTGTAGGATACTGTTCACCAGTTATGAAAATATATCATAGGAACACTATGCAGAAATAAATTACCCAGTTACCATATCTGCAAGAGTTATAAGCTGAATGTTTAGTCTTACTACTTGAGCTTTGTAATAATGTGGAAGATTATCAAAGGTAAAAAGATTTTATCAGAATGCATGTTTTGAAAGAAAGAGGGTGGGGAGGGTTAGGCCTTAGTGTCTATAAATGAAAAGCATTTTAGAGATTTAATATTTTGACCATGTGATATCTCAGTACATTTATGATATCCTAATACTTTGAAACTAAGGTTTAATGGGTCTGTAGCACTTAAAAGAGGAATGTAGTGATCATTAGATGTGATGTAATAGAAATAGCCTTGTACATGGAGTCAGAAGGACTTAATATGAGATTGTATGGTTTTAGGTAAGCTATTTAAACTCTGAATAATCAGTTTTTTTCATCATAAAAAGGGTAAGACATTATTATGTTGTCTGATGGGGTTGTCAGGAAGATCAAATAGGATAATATACATAGGTGAGCTAGCTCAGCCCCTTTATTTTACAAATGAGGAAGCTGAAGCCAGAGAAGGTTCTACAAACTTTAACGAGTCAGACAGACTTGAGACCAAAGCCTACCTCTATTACTTTTGTACTCTACATTCCTGAACAAATTGTTCAATCTCTCTCAGCTTTAAAATGGAGATAATAGCATCTTATAGGACTGCTGAGGAATTAATAAGCATGTGTGTGTGTGTGTGTGTGTGTATATATATATAATGCCTAGTTTAGCATATAATACATGCTACACCCTTTCCTAGAGATATTATAAATGACTTGTACAAGGTTTTATACATTGGTAGCAGCATTAAGACTAGAAAATCAAGCCCTTGACTTGGGTTCAGTGTTTTTTCTGCCACACTCTGTTCTGTTTTGTCAATAATGCTTATTAACTTATTCTTTGATTTTTTTTAAAACAAATGTTGACTTTTAAAAATTCTTAGATATATTTGATACTCAAATATTTTAATTACAGCATTTGAATACTTAGATGTCTTTAAAAATGAATGTAGTTCCTAAAAGTTGTCAGTTTTTAAAATTATACAAGTTAAAAGCTAGTTTATAAACCTTATGTGTAGTTTTACCTCTTATTTCATATTTCTACTTATGAAGCAAATGTATTAGCCCCACAATTTATAATTTATTTTAAATGTAATTTTATCAGGTACGTGTAACTGCAGGTCAAATCCTATTGTAAACAATGCCGCTAAAATTTTTTGTCATGTTGTATGGAATGAATGTGTGTGTACATGTATATTTGTGTTAGGTATCACTTCAAATTAAGTCACCAGTAAATGTTTACAAATAGTATTGTTTTATAGAATTATAAAAAATTATTATTACAGTGCGATTAACCTGTAATGTTTCTCTCCTGTCTTTTGGAGTATTGGTTATACTGTATTCTCTCTATACTGTTTGGGGGAGTGGGAGTCATTGCACACACACACACGTGCGCGTGCACGCGCATATATATAATTTTTCTCCCTAAAAGTAACATTTTCACTAGAACAAGTGTAGCTAATTGGCACAGCTGTAAAGGTTCTCAAGGCTTTGAAGAGCAAAAAGAAAACTCAGATTTCTCAAATTTTTTTCTTCCCAGGGAAGTCGAGACAACATGAGTGTGATTTTGATCTGTTTTCCAAATGCACCCAAAGTATCGCCAGAAGCAGTGAAGAAGGAGGCAGAGTTGGACAAGTACCTGGAATGCAGAGTAGAAGGTGGATCATTTAACAAAAAATAAGTAGCTTTATTAAAGAAAAATCTTCAACACAGTCAAACTTTAACATTTTAGCTTTTAGATTTTTATGTGTCTTTGACATCTAGTGTCTAGTGTACGAAAGTGGAAAAGGACATTTCTGTAGTAACTGTTAAGATGTATGCAGTTGTCCTATCACAGTTATATTAGAAATAACAACTAGCGTGGAAAGTAACTTACATTCCGTTCAGGATACTTTTGTTTTAAAAGGCTAAAATGTTTGTGCGCTCTAAAATTCTTAATTCACTGGCATGAGTAATTTTATGCCGGGAAAATCTGATTTGTGGTTTATTTAATTACAAAGAGATTGTGATGGTGATAATTTGAATACCATCTTTCTATGAAAAGCTGTGTATATTAATTTTTAATCTCCAGGGCCTTTTTTCTATAACTTGAAAATCACAGACTCGTCATTAGCAACTTTATATACACAACTTTAAAAAATTTGCTTTAAACTGTTTCAGAGCTTCTTACCTAAGCCATAAACTGTCTCACCTAAACAAGATAGACCTCAATAAAAGACATAATATTTCTCCACTTGGCAGAAAAGTAACTGCCAAGTAAGATTAAGAAATAAGTTGGGCATTTCTGAAGTATATTTCTCATAATTCTGCAGAGACTTCCAGTTTATTGCATATATGCAGTAAGTGTATATATTACGCAGTTTCTCTAAGCAGAAAAACTTGACTTTGATAGTGTTAAAACATGAAAATGCTGGTGAGCTGGGGTAGAAAAAAAGTAAGAAAAAAATTAAATTAAAAAAATAGCGTTAAAATGCATTTTAGGTTCCTAATGTCGTTAATTTGCACATGAAAGACCTCTAATCGCATGCAAACATTGACCTGCCACACCTACATCCCACTGTGCCTGCATTATTAAAATTACTATTCACTTTAATTTTGTTTTTTCCCTTTTTACTGTTTGATACCAATCATAATCAGTCTGATACTAGAATCATGATTGGTTTTGTTCTTTAGTACTGTCTAGAGGTTACTATTTTGTTTTTATTGCCGTCCGCCACTTGATAGTCATACATCTAGTATGTGTTTGTACTATTTAGTATTGCATTCATTGGACGTACTGTTCAACGAATTTGTCTCCTTACTGTTACCAAGGGTCTTGGAATTTTTATATTTTAAATTAATCATTCAGTATAAATTATAGGTATTATAGTAACATTTTAAAATATTTAGAATGCTACAATCATTGGTTCAAACTGTTGATTAGTGGAAAAATATAAATTCGTAAGAATAATATGTATAGGGATAAGTTGATATTTAATGTATTGGCACTTTAACTTGGGCACACATGTTTTCTTATTGGTTGAAAGAAATAATAAGTATTTTAATATTTTTACTATGAAATGGGATCCAATTTTAGAAATGAATTGCTGCTTTTTTCTTTAGTGTGTACTCTTTAAGTTTTAGATGGAATTATGAAATATTCACTTTACGTAATTTTGTTACAATAATAAGTTTTATATTTCTTATCAAGCAAGAGTTGCCACCTGGACAGAATTTACATTGATACTCAATATTTTTGATATGTTAAAATGTTATTATACTTGTACCATTCAATTGGAGATTGTCATAAATTAAATATGGTATTTTTTACTCAGATTTGATGAGACTGCAACTAGAAATTAAATACTACATTAAAATTGCTGCTATTTTAAAACATAGAATGTAACTGTTTGTATTGTAAAAGTTGTTGTATGTCCTCAGTGAAAAATACTGCCTTCAGCTTCCAAAGCAGGCACCCGAATGCCTTTTTCTTTTCTCTCTCTCTCTTTCTTTAAATACATGCCTTCACTAGATTGCTGTGACCTACTAAACCTCATTTTATTTGCTTGGAACATTTTTGGCTTCTCTGTCCACAACATAGAAAAGGAAAGGCCTTCCAGCTCTCCTTTTCTGTTATTTGTTCCCTTCTAAATACTTGACTCTCTGGGGGTGTGAAAAGATTCAGCTCATAATTTATACTACTATTAATTTTGTGGTCCTTCTAAACCAATTTAAAATTATACTTTTATGTATATATTTTCAAAATCTTTGCTACTGACTACCTTAGCTTTAAAGTTGCTAATTTGGAGATAACTGATAGAATCCCTTAAACTTGGTGGAGGGGAGTGGAAAGGAGCAGAATGTGTTCATGTATATGTATGTGAAACATGGATCTTCTATACATAAATATTCTTTAGAAGAAGCGTTCAGTCTTTACAATTCTAAGTAAAACGTATAGATAACAGAAATTAAAGGAATATTTCTTAAAAATTCATTTCTTTTTCTTTTTTGAAAGCAGACAGAAGCAAGGCTAGTATAGTATGAATGGTCAGGTAGTTTAAATGTGTTTTCCCACGTGGAATAGGAGATATTAATTGTTTTTAAAGCTTTACATTATTTTTTCACGAGAATTTGTTTTCCTGTAATTTTCTTCACAGTTAAAATATCCTAATTTATATTTTAACAAAAGAGATGTAAGATACATCAAGTATAGATGATTCAAGGTAATGTTTTTTAGACCTGAAACCATTATTGATTCAACTTATCATCAGTGTTTATTTCTATTGTATCTAGTTATCTATCCAAATAATTGTATTGGCTTAGTGGAGACTGTATGTTAAGTGTATTAGTTTTAGATTGTGAAATTGTGCAGTTTAGGTAAACATCAAATCCCTTTATTTTTGTACAGCAGATTTCCAGCATTAGAACCATGTAGAACAAATATACTAGATGTTAAAGATTACACAATAAAGGAACTTGGCAAACCAAATCTGAGATCCTTGCTTTTTGTTCAGATTTAAGACTGTTTTTTTTTTTTTTAAGGCAAAAAAGTAATAGATGGTAAAAATTTGGCCTTTATTCTAAAAGGACAGTTTGAACCATTTAAAGAAATATTATGGGTAGCCATGTCTTCTTTAAAAATTTTGAGGCCTGATTGAAGGATGAATCTTTGTATGCATTGTTATTTTCAAAGGTATTTACAAATTGAGAAGCAGAATGATGATTTCTTGCCCCACTAATGACGAAGAAAATACCATTTCTTACTGTAAACATTGAAAAACAAAAACTCAACAAAACTTGAACATATAACTTACAAATAGTTTTGACTGGAATTTGCATGTGGAGTATGTGTGCTAAAACTGCAAGTGAAGACTTTTTATACTTAGAGGAATAGTTTTAGAGTTCTTTGTAAGGTTCTTTGTTCATAATTTTTTATATTCTGTGATGTGAATAACAGTATGCATCTGCACAACAGCACTACAGATCATATTGCTGTGCCCTTTTAATAACTGGATATTTTAAAATTCTTTTAAATGCAGTTGTATGGTTTATCAGATGGTTCTCTTTTTAAGCATTGTGTAAGGAAATTTAGGCCTTTTCTATTCAAGGCTTTGTTCAAGTAATCAATGAAGGAAATGGTATTATATATCTATACAGTATATTGTTTAAAGATACTTTAGAGAAGAATTAAACTGAGACAGTGATGTTCAAGTACATAATCTGTGCATGCTATTTAAGTATCATTTTACAAATATAAATATATACATAAAGTAATTGAGTTAGTATATAATCTATAAATTCCCCTGTAATTAAGGGTTATTATTTTCAAATCTTGAAATTGTTTGTTTTTTAAAATTCCACGCAGTGTATTATATAGGGCAAAGTTCAGGAAACATGTTTCCAGTCTAAAGAGAGAAGTGATGTAAGAAGTAACTAGTTGACATCTTAAGAAAGGATATTCTCACTTGTGCACACATATCCTTGATTATATAATATGCTGATTTAACATGAAATATTTTTTCATATTTTAGTTTTGATTTGAAGTTAATCTTATGTGTCATTTTGTGCATTTTTTGTCATAAATCTTCAAAGGTCAACCTTTTTTTTTTTTTTTTTTTTTTTAATGATACCAGATTAGAAATATCTCAGATGTGGTAAATGCCATCTTTAAAAAGCTAGGTTATCTTTGTTTCGGTTTTCTTTTTAATTAAATTTGGATAACACTTACAAAAAAAGTACTTCTGATTCCCAGAAATCATAAAGAAGCAGGGGGAAGGCGTCCCCGACTTAGTCCATGTGATGCGCACATTAGCGAGTGAGAACATCCCCAGCCTCCCACCAGGGGGTGAATTGGCAAGCAAGTAAGTTACATTCTGTACACTCTTACGCTTTATGTCAGTGTATGAAAATGTTAGGTATTCATTGATAAAATGTGTGTTTACCTAATTTCTGAACTGATGCATTTGTCTGTGTTTTAACCTGTGATTTCAATTTTTTTTTTAGTGTTAGACTATCTAGAGCTTGTTTAGACTTAGATGTCAGTATCATTGTAACTAATTGCAGTGAGGGTTGTCTTTATTGGAAGTTTGGTTGGCATTGATTTCCTCATAGAGCATAAACGAGGTAATACACTGAAAGAATTTTTAAACTAAATTACATAGCACTACATTAAAAATTTACAAAATTCTAAGTGTCATCATTAGTAGTGGTATAATTTGATTTGGTCAATCCCTGAGTAATTTAACACCCTGAAAATTCCCTTTCCTCTTATGGACGATGTTTCTATGTCTGATTTTCCCAGTGTTTTTGGTTGTTGATTGCTGGTTAGTTGGTTTTAGGTGTCAGGGAAGAAGAATATATTTCTTGTCTTTTCCCTTTCCACTTCAGTTCATAGAATTGGACTACTTTGTGTTAAATATTAAGGTTACATCTTTACATAATAAAGTGGAAAATTCAAGCAGTTCCAAGGCTTAAAACATTTTTACCTCAAATATCCATATAATTGACTTACAAACATAAAACTTGCAAATACCTTTGTCTTGAATTTGGATATAGAGTAAATGTGCTAAAACTACAAGTGAAGACTTCTTGTACTTACAGTGAAGATACATTATTGACTAATTTTCTCGATTCTCTACCATGTTTTGCAAGTGTGACCATGTTCTTTGTAATCACTAAATAGTGATTGTAGAACTTCCTGTTTGAAGCTTTTATTTCTTGGAAACTTTTTTTCCATACGGCTTTCTATGAAACAATCTATAAAATTGCGTCAAATCAACTTTAGAAGTAGGTAGACTATAACTTGTAAATACACTACAGATTTTTAATAAAGTGTTACTCAAAACTAATTCCTAGACTTGTCATGGAAATGTCTTATTTCACATTTCAGTTTTAATAGAACTATTAAAAAGGGCATTAAGAAAAGTAGAAGCTTTATAAAGTATACTCTGATTCTTCAAAACTACAATGCAACTCTTACCTAGCTTATGTTAGTATTTAGTATTGTATCTTAAGAATGGCATTGCCATTGATGACTCATAACCATTTAAACCAGTTCAAATGGAGATAGACTATATGGACTTTTTTTTTTTTAATCTGTAATTTTTAGCCTTCTATTAACTGGGTTGGTAGAGTGTTATAAGACGTTTTAGAGTGAACTCACCTCTACTTAACATAGGGGCCCAAATATCTTAAAGTGAGGCTCACTGTTGACAGCAAGAAATAGAACTAAAATAATTTCTGAGTATAAGATTATCTTAGAAATTTTAATAAACACCTGGCTATGAGTTATTAAGCAGTGTTTTGCTTTCTGAAGAATTAATTTTCTGCATTTTTTTACACTTAGGAGGAATGTTATTGAAGCCGTTTACAATAGACTGAATCCTTACAAAAATGATGACACTGTAAGTAGCATTTTAGCTCCCTCTGCTTTCCTTTCCCCTCCACTCTAAATGCATATCCTTCCTACCTGTTTTTGCAGAGCTGTTCACTGTACCTATTCTCTTACACACACCCCTGATTGATTGCTTTGAACTCTGCTTGCTCTGATCTCTCCTGCACCACAGTTCTAGTGATTGAGGACATAATCATGGTGAGTGGCCACCTCTCTCAAAAAAAGAAGAAAGTCCTTTTGAATTATTCTGGATTTTTTAAGTCTTTACAAGCAGTCAACTTCAGAAGGTTTGCCTCCACTAAATGGTTTTTTTTTTTTTTTCGAAGTTGGGACTGTCTCTACTCAGAATCTTGTCTTATTCTGAGTTTTGTAAGCAGCTGCAGCAGAACTTCAGAATGTTTGTCTCCACTAAATAGTTTATATGGTTGGAATTACCTTTGTCAGGAATCCCGAAGTATACACTTCACTTAAATATTACAGAATTGTTTGCATAAATAGATATTAGAATGCCATACTCTCCAGTTAAGTGTTCCATTGCAATTCTGTTGTATGATGTTTATAGAAAAGTGATGACTTAAAAATCATGTGGGCACAGCTCTGAAATATTTTATGTATTGCATTATGAAGCTTCTTCACATCTCATCTTACTTGAGTTCTTAATCTTTTCTGATGCGATAAAGGTTTGTAAAAGTGGTATTCTAAAACTGTATTGGATTTCATTAAAGAAAAAATTCTTTTTAATATATTTATTGATTTAGTAATAATAAATTTGGTCAGCCTCACCATAAAACCATATTTCAAATATTTTCCAAAAACAAAACAAAGGATTAACAATTATTTGAACAGATTAAACATTGATATTTCATATATACACATATATACTTTTAAAAACATTTATTTTCTAAAAGTCATCTTTACAGAACATTATCTTTCTCCATTATCTAGAAAGTATGGTGTATTTTGGCACTGCTAAATTTTAACATTGTTCTTGTTTTGCTTCCTTTTATAAAGGACTCTACATCAACAGATGATATGTGGTAAAACTGCTCATCTAGTCATGGAGTTTACCTTCACCTCCAAAGGAGAGTACAGCTCAACTTTGTTGAACCTTTTAACATCCATCCTCAACTTTAAGGAAGGGGATATGACATGGGTGAGAATGATTACATCAGAGAACTTCAGCAGTACAACAGCTAGCCCAGAACTGATTTTTTTTTTTGTAAATTTGAGACTTATGTAAACGTGATTTCAAACCATAATTCATGTTGTAAATCAGACTCCAGCAATTTTTGTTGTATGATTTTGTTTTTTTGTAAAGTGTAATTGTCCTTGTACAAAATGCTCATATTTAATTATGAACTGCTTTAAATCACTATCAAAGTTACAAGAAATGTTTGGCTTATTGTGTGATGCAACAGATATATAGCCGTTTCAAGTCATGTTGTGTTTGGACTTGGGGTTGGAACAGGGAGAGCAGCAGCCATGTCAGCTAGACGTTCAAATGTGCAGATGATTATGGAAAATAATCTCAAAATCTTACAAAGCTGAACATCCAAGGAGTTATTGAAAACTATCTTAAATGTTCTTGGTAGGGGAGTTGGCATTGTTGATAAAGCCAGTCCCTTCATTTAACTGTCTTTCAGGATGTTCCTTCGTTGTTTCCATGAGTATTGCAGGTAATAATACAGTGTATTCATAAGAATCTCAATCTTGGGGCTAAATGCCTTGTTTCTTTGCACCTCTTTTACAAGTCCTTACATTTAATTACTAATTGATAAGCAGCAGCTTCCTACATATAGTAGGAAACTGCCACATTTTTACTATCATGATTGGCTGGGCCTGCTGCTGTTCCTAGTAAGATATTCTGAATTCCATTTTATCAATAAAGCTTGATTTAACAAACAAGAAATTTAATCATGTATGTGTAATTCCTCTTTTACCCCGGCCTTTTAAAACACTGTGCATTGTAATGAGACGTTTCTCATAGGGAAAGATGTTAGTCTCTTTTAATTGGACAACACTGTTACTCAAGGCATAGATGAAAGTGTTTCCTTCCATTAGAAAGACTAAAAGATTTAATTCTTGGTTGTACCTTAATCTATTTTTTATATAGTTTCTTTCAGGCTGCTTATTTTTCATTAAGATGTGTATCAGCTTGGATTTGCCTCAGTTTAATTAAAATAATTGTCAAAGTTTGACAATCTAACACTCTATGGTAGGGGGGTGTGTGTGTGTGTTTGTGTGTGTTTGCCCGTGATTTTTAATTGGCCCATGTCTTTAGAATCCAAGTGGTTAAGATGTATTTGTGATTTGAAATATAGCATGTTGATAATATTTAGCCGTTGGCCTTTACAAATAACTTTCAAAGCTTAAGGAATTGTAGATGTAAAAATAACCTAATTTAATTTAGGCTTAAATTCCTCTGATTAAGCATGTGAAAGTAAGTTTTAAAATCTGTCACATTGAAAAGATTACTGTTCCGTGCCCTTCTGTATTTTTGTCTCTTTAGGTTGAATATTGTATTTATCACCATGTAATCATTCAGTAGGCAGATTCCCACTAGAAAACTATTAAAATGTAAGACTAAAATACAACATTGAATACAAAATCAAAACTTTGTGTATAAAAACCAGTATAGTCCATTTTGTTATATTTGTTTTTTCCCTAACTTGGAAATATACATATTTGTATATATAGCCTTAAAATTAATGTAAAGTTAGGGGAGTAGTGGGGAAAGTAATGTGAAATGTCTCAGATTTAAGTAGTTAAATACCAGCAAAATTTTTTCATTATCCCTCTTATTTTGTGAGGTGATTAAATGTAACTTAATTGTATTTAATTTATATCTTATTCCAGCATGAATGAAGAAAAACTGAAGTACTATTTATATTTAGGAATTCGTATCAGTTGAAATTACAGAACCAATTCCATACTTACAATAAATACTTAATGTCTAAATCTGTGGTAGAGTGCGAAGTATGATAATGTTCTAAGTTATGGCTTTGCAAGTATCTAAATGTGCATTTAATGAATACCAGTGCTTGTATTATAGACTTAATTACCAGACATACTGGTACTGAAAGCTAAATCCCTATTATAACAAGCCAGTTCCTTAATATTTTAAGTAGACAGTTTTAGTTCCAGAAATTGCAAAACTTTGAACTGGACTGTATAATCTTTTGAGATGCACAACTTAAATCACAAGTAAGAGTATGTGATGGAAAGCTATATTTCAAACCATAACAGCATATTTATGACCTTTTTTTGTTTTGAGTCTTTAAACAAGAGAAAATTAAAATATTCCTGTCAAAATTATTAGTATTGAAATTAGGCTTGGAAACAAGAGAGAACTGTATTTGAGTGATCTCAGAAGACTAAATCTTTTCCACATGAATCAGCACTGCCATACTAATAATTTTTTTACTATAAAAATACAGGAAGGAAGTATACATTATAACAGCAGACTGTTCCTGATTCCTGGAGGTAATAGTGGGGGAAACCAACAGTACGTTTTAAAGGCACTTTTGCACCTCTACTGTGCACTTCATTCTTGTACCACTTAAATTCTTCACCCTCATCCCCTTTTTTTGTGCTAATTAGCATCTCAGGGCAATGCCTCAAAAATGTTTGATGTGTTCTGTTCTTTGGAGGGAAAAAGTTCTTGTGTGATGATAATGTAGTACTCAAAATATACTTTTATCACTTAAATGTCTTATTTGCTGCTATGAATAGGAAATAACATTTTGTATAGCAGGCTTTGTTTTACCCTAATATTAAAAAATTTCACTGACCTTTCTTTCATTGTTTTAACAGGGTAGAATCTCCTAATTTCCACTTTCTTGGGAATATACTTTTATAGACAATAGAAGCAGTTATCAATATGAGCGCTTACTTTAAAAAAATCAAAGTGATACTTAATTCAGCTTTGGAAGTATCTCAAACACTTACTTTATAGTGCATTAACTTGCTTCTAGAGTACTTAATGCAACTGCTCTAGCCACTTAGTTTTTTATACTAATCTCAACATTAAGAAATTTGGATTAAGTAATAAATTAGTTATGTAATTCAAGTAATCTGAATTACAGCAGTACTTTTAGTGATCATTCATATGACCATATATTAACCCAGCTAATAACTCAGTTTTTTTTACAAAATGTTTCGAGTATTATCGGTAAAACACTGTTCTAGGCTAAGCACCTTGGGACTGTAAAGAAATGAGTAGATCCTTGGCTTCAACTTTACATTTGGACAATTTATAATCTAGTGTATGTTAGTATTATAACTGGATCACTCATCAAAAAAAAAAACTATTGCCCACCCGTTATCTACCAGGTACTTAGCTAATCAAGGCAGGCCCCTGCCCTAAAGAGCTTGTTTATAAACTTCTTTTACTCACCTGAAAACTCTTCTCCAGTTTATTTTCTTCTCTCCAAAGTTAAAAATCATTCAGAAGAAAATTTTGCTTAGCATAAGAATAAAATTGGATTGAAGAGGCTTAAGCCCATTCAGTATGCTTGATTGCATTTATCGAATGGCCTTTATTCTTCTGCTGACAGCAGTAACTCAGAGGAATAGGTAATAGATTTCTGAAAATTCTCCAGCCATGGAAATGTAGGTGGGGTTTGAGTTTAAGGCATTTAAAAATGTAAATATCTCTAGCTAAATTTATCTTAGGTAGAACTCTGTGTTTTTGTAACACACTGCCAGTGTTAATGTCAAATTTTAGCCAAATTATTACTATGTTTTAATATTTTAAAATAATTTCACTGCCCATCTTTACCGGACAAACTCATTTGGAGTTCAACTTGTGATTTCTGAAAGAACTGATGAAATTGGGTACTGCTTTTTTTCTCCATTTTTTATTTTATTTTAATTTTGAATTTCATGGTATATACTTTTAGTTCAAACTTGGCTGTTTGTACAGTATTAGGATTTCGTATTAGAAAATATGTGTAAATATCTTAGTATATAATTGTTTCTCATTTGAGGTTTTTCTTCTAAGGGACCTTAAAGAGTTTTATATACTTTTGCTCACAGATACTGCTAGTGAGATTACCATTTTTTCAGTATCTAGTCTTCTAGTTTTTCTTTTAGGCATTAGGAAGCCTTCTTAAGAGTTCAAAATTTTAGAAGCCTAATTTGGTGTTACTTCCTTCAATTATGTGCCATGTGTTTTGGTTTATATATGTTTTAAATTGTATATTACCTTGGAATATGCTTGAAATATTTAAGAATACATTTTCAAAATGTATAATACTGTATTGTTTTGTTGATCAAAATAATAAGTCTCAGTTAAATGTTAGTTATTACTGATAGTCAAACGCTCAATAGAAATGATGAGAGGCATTGGTTCCAGTTCATTGTCAAATGAACATTTTGTAATTTTGTTCACAGGTTCTTTCCCTTTCAGTTGTTCTGTATATTAAGATAGTGGCTTCTGCTCTCACTGTTTTCCTATTTATATTACTAGCAGATAGGAGTGCTAATTAGAAAAACTTATAATGGTATTGAAATTGCAGTTGACAACTTATATTTTTATGAGATGGAGAAAAAGGATTGTTTAAGTTGATAATGTTGACTTTTTTTCTTCCTTATCCTGCACGAAATATTGCCCTCGTTTCCTCTACTTTCCTCTTGGTGTTTTCTCTTTTTTTCAAACAGAAACAGGACAATTCCATTTTCTTGAGCAAGAAAGCTTAGTGTGTTACTTCATCAAGGCCAGCTAATATTGTGTTAAACCGGGCTGAAAATGAGAAAACTTGGGAGATGGAGGAATGGGGAAATGGCAGTGGGATAGCTAGGGAAGGATTACTCTTAATTGTTTTAAAAGCCATAGGAAAGTCTTCCTTGTACCTGGCTGTAAATTTATAAGAACGATTGTGTCACATAAACCAACAAGAATCAACCTTTGCTGCTTCAGAAAATTTGATTTTTCCAGCAAGGAAATTAATAAGAGTTACTGATTCTTCGTCATAGAAACAACTGAGAAGAATTAATACAATGTTTCTTCACTAGAAAACCTAACCCTTCATTTCTTTTCATTGCTCCAAAACCCAGTTTTCAACTAATGGTTTTCTCATTAAACTAAATGTTTAGAAAAATTGTTTAGAGTTTTTCTTTTATATAGTCCTCCTGATCCAGTGTAAGACTATTTAGTAACGTGCATTTGTATGGTATTATCTAAAGTAAGTTAGATTGATGTAAGAGATTGGGTAGCTGCGGAACAAAATTAGTTATATCCTAATTAGGTACAGTGAATGACACAAAATCATTTTAGCAATGCTTCTTTTGGGGTCACCAGGCCTTGTGAGACTGATGAATCCTAGGGACTCCTTTACCCAGGAAAATGCATATATAACATACATATCTCACTAAAGTTTACAATATTGTAGTGGTTCATGGACCCCATGGTTAAGAGCCCATTCTAAAGTACAGTAGGGCATCATCCCTTTTCCTGCAAAGCCCAAAAATATATTTCAAGGGCATGAAAATAACTTGAGTGTATTTTAAGGAATTGTTTCACTCTAGAGGTAGATGGAGGGCCTGGCTAGAATCTGACATTAAAATACACTTTTTAAAAAATACTATATTTGGGGGGAGAGTGATTAAAAGGTGAAAAAAACATAGTATTCAGAAGTTTTGGAGATTAATGTCTTTCTCTAAGATTTGCCACTTTAGAAATTCAATAGGAAAGAGAGAAAACAGAAATTGAATGTATCTGGAACATTTTTGGCCTTCATAGTGCAGATATACTATGTTAACAAGTAATACATTTACCTGTCAGATCTCCAGGTTTTAAGGTTTTGAGCTTTCTAGTATTAGAATTCATTAAATGTTTAATTCATTTCATATTCTAAGGAATTAGGTTATTTACGTACTAATTCAGGATGTTAAAATAACATCCAACACAGACAACCGCCACCAATGCACAGAGTTAATGAGATTCCTAAAATATAGTTAAGTACAATGTAACAAACAGAATTTTGCATTTGTTGCCAAAATCAGATGTTTAATTACAGCTTATTGCCATTTGTGGGACTTCTGGAACACAGAAACCATTGTCTTACCTGGTTATCCCTTGACTAAATAGCATATCTGCAGGAAAGTACCTTGTTTGTAGTGATATGCCCCAATACTGATTGATTTCACTCTTGAAATGAGTTATATCACTTAATTTGTATAAACGTTATGAGTGGAGAGACATGTACATGTTAAAAGCATGTTGCATTATATAGAGATTCATTTTTTAAACTCTATAAATGTTAAGACTAATATAATTGCAGAAATATTTTTCTTAACTACAGTGTGTAACAAAATTCTTCATAGCAACTCACCCACTTTGCAGTTTATGTGATCCACACTTTTAAAGAAATTCCATAAATGTATATTTTGTATTATGTATTATTTCCTGGTCCAAAGAAAATATGTGAATTCAGTTCTAACTTTAAGAATGTACTGTTTATTTTCAAGTTCATTGAAAAATTGCATTCAGCCTGCTAATGGTTGCAGATTGTATGTTAGATGAAAAGTAGAAATAATTTCTAGTTTGCAAAACTGGTGCCACTAAATAAACAGGCAATTGCATAATGTGTGTGTATTTATGGTTGTTTAATATTGCAAGCAGCATTTTTATTCTAAGAAACCTGGAAAATTTGAAATTAGCTATTGGAAGACCTTAAAAGATTTTTTTTCAACTGAGAGGTAAATCTGATAGAATTTGAACTAGATTTGTTCCTTCCTGATTTTAGGAAGTTTACTGAAAGCCAGAAAGTTTCAGTTGATGGTTAGTTGTCATGAAACATTCTAGAAATAAAGAAGCCAGAGTAATTTATTTTTGGTAAGAACATTCCCATTTGTCTGTCTTCTAATAGATGATTACTCCCTTGAAGAGTTGAAATTGGGAATTGAGAGTGGTCTGGGAAAGGACTTCCTCACCTAGTATCTGTGGTATAGTGCCTGCTTCAAAATGGCACTTTAATGTGTGTGTTTTTAGGATGCAGAAAAGAGGTGTTTATTTCCTCTGCCAGTTCTGATCATTGGCTATATTATATCCTGTGTTCGTGTCTGAAAGTGACCTACCGGTTTAATTGATTCTAGTCATGGCTTCTATAATTAGAGAATTTTTAGAGTTGAACTGTTAATTAAAGTGAAATTCTGTGAGCCACAAGAGCTCATTTTTTTTATTGTAAAATGTGTAATAGAACAGTAATGAAGCTTCATAACCAAAGGTAAAACGTCTTAGAACTGAGTAAGGTTAAGTAAGGCAAATAAGGTTTTATTTGATTTATATGTAAATGGAACCTCTTCACTCGTCAAATTGTATCATTCAGTTTTGTTCATGGGTTTTTTTAGGTTTGGGTTCCCCCTTCACCCTGCTTTGGAGCTTTTCTTTTGAATGTCGAAGCTACTTTAAGTTGTTTTATTTCTTTTTTCTTAATTTATTACTGAGAAACTTTTAGTGGAGTGCCCTTCTCTTTTTCCTTTTTATCAATTAATAGTTCAAATTAAATTTCCCATCACTTAATAGCTCAGATTAAACTTCCCATCAAGTCCAATTTTATTATAGTTGAAAAGTACTATATTTTTTAATGAATTACGCTGGGAAATTGGTTTGCATGCCCTCTATAGAACTTTGCTTACTTGCCACAAAACCAACAACTTACCAGATGTTGGTAAAAGATTTTGCTCTTCTGGCTGCCTGTTGTTTACATGAGCGTTGTATGTATTTCTTCTGATACCCTATCTAAGGTGATTCAGAGTGCCTGAATAGTGAATTAGCTAAACATTCAACGTGTTTCTGTGATAGTTTAGATACAGGCTTGTGTCTTCCATACCAAAGCACTTCTCTATAGCTACACGAAAGTTTTTCCAGAAATCAATATGAACTAGCAGTATTTACAATATTTTGATTTTTGATCTACAAAAATGGCAGTTTTATCTAATTTAATTTGTTTCTGAAATTGTTATTCTTGAATGATCAGATTGCAAGTCAGTATTTGGTACTTCTCTCATTATTTTAAGTCTTTTAAGAACTGGATGAGACATTTAAAGAAAAGCTGTGTATAATTGGACAAATTTCCAAATGTGAGGCTTGAAAATACACAAATCAAATGTGTACAGATGCTCTAGCATTAGGTCAACATCAGTATGAGAAATGTTATTCCAGCAGTGACTGGGAAAGGAAAGGTTGCTGAATTTAAGTGTTCAGGGAGGAATATAATAAAGACTAAAGATGGGGGAAATGATTTTAAGGATTTATTTTGAATTACGTAATTGAGGTGAGTAGAGAGTTCCTTCTAATATTTTATTGGGGTGTTGACATGTGGATCCAATTTAGTCTGTGACTTGGAGACATCAGTGAGTAACTCTCTGAAAATAATTGTTCTTTAAAGTGCAGTCTTTGTTAAAGGTGACTGAGGGCTCTAACTTTGTTCTCGGTGTCAACTCAAACTCTGACTTAGGCTATGGCCATGCTGCACCTTTTCTAAATATATTTTTTGTATTTTATTTTACTATTTGTGTTTGTCTTGGTAACAGCTAAAAATTATCTAGTATTAAAATCAAAGCATTTGCTAGAAGAGTGTAACTGTTCTGGGTCAAAGGGATTAGATGTGTACCTTACATTAGCATACTGAAACCATTCAGGGATTGTTCTTCTAATTCTATGTGACAGTCTTGAATGTATATTTGATTCTATTAATATTTAACGAAAATATTTTTGTGAAGATTCACTGTAAATCATAAGAGCAGAGCTATTCTCAATTATTTTAGCCATTGAACTTTTAACTGCCTACTAACAATGCTGAAAGGGTTTTTTAACTAAAAGTTTCCAGAACAGTCCTAACAAAAAAATTTTCTAGTAATTGGATACAGTGGAGGCACATAAGTGGCTTTTTAAACTTATTAGGCATAGCAAATAAGTCTTCATGCACTTGGTATAAGTTTGACTTTTATAACTGTTCACCTTTCCTGATGTATTTTAACAGACATATCCTGCTGCAATGATCCTAAATAAAATGAAAGCAGTCTTAGCATTTGGTAAGGCCAGTGAAACTGTTTTTGTTCCTAGATCACAGAAAAGAAACTCCCTGGGTATCCTTCCTTAGAATTTACTTTCACGTCTGAAATCAGGATGCTTGCTTTTTGTTGTTGCCTTCTTTCTTTTTGTTTTAAATGTATAGGTCCCCAGGCCACATTCTGTTTTAGGGCTTCTGTAAGTACTCTTAGGAAAGTAAGTCATAAAATTCTGCCTCCTCGAATTTCATAAAGGATTTGTTTGCCATGTGCTCTGTCCTGATTTTTGCAACATATCAAATAAGCCAGACTGTTGAATGACAGTCTGGTTTTAAGTGTATTACATATGCATGTATAAATATCCTTGTTCAAGGTCAACTCTACAGTGACTGTCAGTAGTGTTACTGGTTCAACTTGACCTTCAGAGGTTTCCCTGCTTCACGACCAGATGGATTTGGCATCTGACAGGACCGCAGTGTCAGTAAAAGCTTCATCCCAAGAGGAGCAGGGTTCCAAGAAGGAAACTTCCTGGAGGGCAAGTCTCCATAATTTGAGATAAGGAAGAATACAGTAGCAATTTTTGAAGATCATGTGGTCGGTTCTCTGAATCTCTTGGAACCATCTTTGATATTTTAGTTTCTTGGACTGAATGTCACTTTTGTTCAAAAATCCTTTGGGTATAAAAATTTGAATATGTGAAAATGTACTTTTTAATCTTAGAATATGTGATTTTCTTCGACTTTAACTCAAAGTCATTTAATGAAGTTGGCATTTTTCTGCTTGGCAAGGGAGGAAGAGGAAAAGGGAAGGTGGAAGAGGGGAAGAAAAGGAGATAAATACTAAGGGCAAGAAAGAAGTGTTGTTAAAAGTGAAAAAGAAGGTATGTTTTCTAAAAGTTAGGAAAATCATATTTTTATGAAATTAGCCACCTTATAAATCATCCTTATGTTTTATAGCAGTCTCTAATGCTTGGAAAATTAGTCATGTCTCTTCCCCACCCCCCATTCCCCCATTATGTTTTTAACTCTCCCCTCCAGAGGGGGTGAGTTAGGGGGAGGAGGAAATAATGCAGCTTTGATTGTCAACTGTCATAGGTTTGATTAGCAAAGCGATTAAAACTAGGTTTAAAATAAAGGATTGCAGATTTCCCTTCTGTTATCAGTTCCCTGACTTCTCTGAAGTAGTGGTTCTCAACCTGCCAGCAAGGTAGAGTGACCTGGGAAGCTTTAAACATCCTTTGGCAGTGAAGGTTAAGTTGGAAGGTTCAGCTGAAAATTACCCCTCCCCTCATCCTCAGTGAATCCCTGCATCCTCCCTGTGCCTGCTCAGATCATGTCATTCCTCTGTTCAAATCCCTGCCACTCAGAGAAAGCCAGCGTCCTTATAGTGGCCTGCAAAGCCCCGTATCTTATCTGGTCCCTGTGACCTCTTGAACTCACCTTCCTCAGTCTGCTTTTGATGTACTGGTCTTATGGCTGACCTCAGAACAGGCCTGTCCCACTCAAGCCCTAGGGTCTTACAGGCACTTGGCTCTAGCTGTTCCCCCTACCTGAATTGTTTCATTGGCCAAAGCAAGTCACATTGGCAGTTCAGGAGGGCCTGAAAGAACAAATCAAAATATTTGTGAACAAGCCTAGTCTCTACTGTGGTGTTCAATGTGTATTTGATGACTGAAGAAGATTGTGCATCTGTGTGTGTCTATAGAAGATGAGATTGGCATTCTATTTTTGCCAGGAGACATAGTCTTATTTGAACTGGGCTATTTGAGATGAGTGCTGGTAGCAGAGAGGCTGGGACCACATGAAATGGTCTCATTATAAGGACTCATAATTAGGAGGAGGTTCATGTTCCTGCATTTGTGGGGGAGTGGGAACACCCGGCTTTAAAGGTAAGGTTAAATTTGCATAGGCAGAGCTAAGTAGAAAGAATTTTCCAGCATAGGAAACAGGTATGCATTACGTAGAGAAGGCAGCAGAGGCCAGTGATGATAGTGTTCTTGCCAGGAACTTTCTGCACTTAGATTCCCTAAGGGGGTCAAGAGAGAGGTTTAGATAAAGTGTATCCCTAAGAAAAAGCCTGCTTTTTATGTCCTTTGCTTTTTGAAAAGAGCTGTCACTGTTTGTAGGCATCCCAGTTATGAAAAACGCTGCTTATCTCAAATCAGCTTTACTCTCCAGTGGCATTTTAATAATACATGGAGAAGTTGTTCTCTCACCCCGTACAGTGATGCCCCCAACGTAGCAGCCTTTAAATGATTTTGGCTGATTGTCCAGTCAGGAAAATTCACCTGAGTGGAGTGTTCTGGGCTGTAGAGAGACTTGGCAGTGGTCCTGACAGACCTGTAAGTCCACAGTAGGAAACATTCTTCATTACCATAGCTGAGTACCATGTAGCTGGCCTGGCTAGCATCTGGCCAGCATGTGCCAGGAGAAGTGGTTTAATTTTAACGGTGCACTTTGAGAGCGTGCGTGGGAGCAGAGACTGGGGCCACATAAGGCTGTTTGAGGCTTCCTGTTTGCTCTTGCTTCAGTGCTGCTGCTGCACGCTACCACCATTCTCCCATCCTCCAAAACAACATTAATGTTCAGAAGGTGGAATTAGAGCAAAAAACATTCAAGAACTTGGTAGTTTGTCATATTCCCTGTTTTTCAAGTTTTTCACAATGGACATTTTATAATTTTTAAAACATTGTAAAGCAATTCCTCCGATTTATCAGTAATTTATTTCTGATGAAACTATTGTAAGATGTCTGTGTGCCTATTTTTGAGCCACTTCTGAAGCTGTTACACAAAGTCCATTCATTCAGAATATGGTAATTTGGACAAAAACATTGCCAAACCCTTAGTTTTATCAGAAAGCTTCCCTCCACCCCATGTGCTCTCCTTTCTTCCATTCTAAAACAGTAACCTACACCAGTTGTGGCTAGGACGTGAGGTAAAACAGTGATGTCTCCTTGCTGACTGTAAGTCTGGAGTAGAAATTCTCTGAATATAAGCGGTAAGCACCAAAAACCAAACCCATTCCAGCGGGCTCTGCTCCCTACTAGATGCTTCATCTTGCTACCGCTCCAGCTCCGACCCAAAGCTGCTGGGGAGAATTATTAACCAATCTTAAATAAACCCCTGCTGTCACTAACCCTGAAACATGCTACAGCCTAAGCTGCTCCTGTCAAGGCCTCATTGCCACCCACACCTGCAGTTCAGAATTTCTGCCTTTAGACTTGGCAGGCAGTTCATCTGGGGAACTTGGCTGTATCTACTGCATTCAGCTGTGCATCAGCCGAGGCACAAGCCTTGGGTTCATCTCTAGATGATGACTCCTTATCTCTGAAGTGCTTCTGGTACCACCACAGTAGATTGTGGATTTTATGTTTGCCACAGAGCCTATATTTTAAGTTTGACTACCTTAAACTTCCAAATTTGGTGACAGTATTTCCAATCATTTTCTTGTGATGCATGGGAAAGACAAAAAGTAAGTGGGCCAGGCGTAGTGGCTCACGCCTCTAATCCCAGCACTTTGGGAGGCTGCCGCAGGCAGATGGCTTGAGCCCAGGCATTTGAGACCAGACTGGGAAACATGGCAAAATTCTGTCTCTACAAAAAATACAAAAATGAGCCAGGCTGGTGGCACACACCTGTAGTCCCAGTTACTTGGGAAGCTGAGGTGGGTAGATTACTTGCACCCAGGATGTTGAGGCTGCAGTGAACTATGTTCACGCCACTGCACTCCAGTTTGGGTGATAAAGTGAGCCTCTGTCTCAAAACAAAAAAATCAGTGATACGGATTATTGTATAAAATGAAGATTAATTTAAATTTGCTAGATTGATCTCCCATCATAATTGAAAATAACCTGTACAAAATGTATATATATAAAAGCTGGCAGTAGGGGGACCTTTTTTCCAAACATCTTTGATCAGCATTAGCCACCCGAATTAGCTTCTCAAGGAAGATCGCATCAGCTTTATCTTTTTTTAACATAGTTTTTTATTGTAGTAAAGAATGCATAACAAAATTTACCATTTTAACCATGTTTAAATGTACAGTTAAGTGCCATTAAGTACATTCACAATGTGTATAACCATCACCACTATCTATAAAGAGAGCTTTTTCATCCCAAATAGAAACTGTACCTGTGAAGCAACTCCATATTCTCCCCTACCCTCAGAACTTGGTAACCTCTATTCTACTTTCTGTCCCAAGGAATTTCCCGAGTCTACATATCCCCTGCAAATGGAATAATACAGCAAGTCTTCTTAACGTCATCGACGGGTTCTTGGAAACTGTGACTTTCAGCAAAACAACATATAAAGAAACCTGTTATACTATAGGCTAATTGATATAAATAACAGTTAAGATCCTATGGCATATTTCTGGTCACAAAAACATCATCAAACTTGTAAATAAAGGCCCCGAACAGTAATACTATTACAAATTGAAATAACTGTGAGCTATTGTATTAGTCTGTTCTCATGCTGCTCATAAAGATACCTGAGACTGGGTAATTTTTAAAGGGAATAGGTTTAATTGACTCGCAGTTCCACACGGCTGGGGAGGACTCACAATCATGGCAGAAGGCAAATGAGTAGCAAAGTCATGTCCTCCATGGTGGTAGGCAAGAGAACATGTGCAGGGGAACTCCCCTTTATAAAACCATCAGCTCTCATGAGACTTATTCACTATCATGAGAACAACATGGAAAAGACCTGCCCCTGTGATTCAATTACTTCCCACCTGGTCCTTCCCATAACAAGTGAGAATTATGGAAGCTACAATGCAAGATGAGATTTGGGTGGGGACACAGCCAAACTATATCAGCTATACATACATTTAAGATTAATAAAAACAAGTAGGGTAATGATATCCTCAGTGACTCCAGTTCAGGGCTGTAGTGGCCACAGCCTCTCCCAGCAGCTCAGGGCTCAAAGTGGGAACTGACCCTGGACAGGATGCCATCCCATCTCAGGGCACACACACCTGCACTAACCCAGACTGAGACCATGTAGACACACCCATTCACCTAATGTGTGCTTCTTTGGGAGGTAGGAGTAAACTGGAGGGCCTGGAGACAATCCATGCAGGCAGTGGCACCAGCCAAGGAATCCATTTTTTTCTTACCAATGTTATAACAAAATGACATTGAAAAAGACAGTGTTATTTAAGGACCTGCTGTATACTATTTGGTCTTTTGTGTCTGGCTTATTTCACTTAGCATAACGTTTTCAAAGTTTATCCATGTTGTAGCATGTATAAGAATTTCATTAATTTTTATGGCAGAATAATATTCCATCCTATGTGCATCTGTTCCATCCTTTGTACATCTGTTTATTTGTACATTGATGAACTCTTGAGTTTCTTCTACCTTTTGACTATTGTGAATAATGGTGCCATGAACATTGGTGTATGAGTTTGAGCATGTTTTCAGTTTTTTGAGGTATCTATCTAGGAGTGGAATTGCCAAGTCATATGGTAATTCTACGTCCAACTTACTGAGTAACTGCCTAACTCTTTTCCACAGTGGCTGCACTGGTTTACATTTCCACCAGCAATACATGAGGATTTCAGTTTCTCCACATTCTTGTCAACACTTATTTTTTGCTTGTTTAGTAATAGCCATTCTAATGGGTGTGCAGTGGTATTTCATTGTGGTTTTGATTTGCATTTCCCAGATGACTAATGATATCGAGCATCTTTTCATTATTGGCCATTTGTATATCTTCTTTGGGGGAAATGTCTATTTAAGTTCTTTGCCCATTTTTGAATTGAATTGGGGTTTTGTTTGTGTATTGTTATGAGTTCTTCATATATATCCTGAATATTAATCCCTTATCAGTTACGTGATGTGCAAATATTTTCTTTCATTCTGTGGATTGCCTTTGTACTCTTTTTCTTTTTTTTTTCTTCAGACAAGGTCTTGCTCTGTTGTCCAAGCTGGAGTACACTGGTGTAATCACAGCTCACTGTAGCCTCGACCTCCTGGCCTCAAGCCATCCTTCTGCCTCAGCCTCTCAAAGAACAGGGACTACTGGCACATGCTACCGTGCCTGGCTAATTTTACTTTTTGTAGAGATGGGGTTTCACCATGTTGCCCAGGCTGGTCTCAAACTCCTGAGCTCAAGCGGTCTGCCTGCCTCAGCCTCCCAAAGTGCTAGGATTATAGGAATGAACCACCATGTCTGGCCTCCATTGTACTCTTGATAGTATCAGTTTATGCACAAAGTTTTTAATTTTGGTAAAGTCCAATTTATCTGTTTTTTTTCTTGCCTGTGCTTTTAGTGTCATAGTTAGGAAATCATTGCCTAATCTAAGGTCATGAAGATTTTCACTATACTTTATTCTAAGAGTGATACAATTTTAGCTCTTAAATTTAGGGCTTTGATTCTTATTTTTGGATTCATTTGTTAGTTGTTTTTTGTATGTGGTGAAATGTAAGGTATCAACTTTAGACTTTCACATGTGGATGCTCAGTTTTCCCAGAACCATTTGTTGAAAAGATCACCAGCTTTACTTATGATGATAGATTGAGTTGTTGGTTTTCTCTTTCTGCCTCAAAACACTGGGCAAAGGTTGGAGACAGCTTACCAACTGCTTCTTTCCCCTCCCTGTTACCTGGCTGGTGAGGATCAACCCTGATTCCTACAGTAATAATGGTTCTTGCACTCCCCATTTAAAATAACTAGCCAAGAGGAAGAAGTTCTGTGGTTCTTGTTTACTAGCAATTGGCCTCTTGCATGCCTGTCTTTCCCATAAGGCTGGTAGATAGTGAGAAATGTTGAGACAAAGTATACAAGACACCTAGCACAGTGCCTACCACACAGTGGATGGATCAGTAAGGGCACTGTTTTCAGGAATAGATATAGACTCTTAACTACCTTAAGCAAAAAGTGAAATTTATAGCAAGTCCATTAGGAGCTCACAGATGTATAAAAAGTCTTGAAAACCAGGTTGAAAATGGGAAGGAGCCAAGGTAATTAGAGGAAGAAGCTATCTTCTTAGCTTCTGTGGTGTGGCAGACACCAAAATTTAGTGAAGCACCAAACACCAAGACAATGCTTAATGCTGTATAAGAGACTTCCCAAAGAAAATAGAGTGCAATTAGGAACAGGGGATGAATGCTGGGTAATGATTGCTGGCAAGTTGTCTGTTGTAATTCAACTCGTTGGTTTCCCAGTATCCATATCCACATCCTTTTCACTCATGAACTTTCCCAAATGCCCCTGCCTCACATAACATAGTTTTCAAAAATGCATTAGCCCATCCCCAGGGGAAGACAACACAAAATGTTGTCAGTTACTGTTCCCAGTCCATTTTGATGTCTGTGATGTCTACTCTATTCCTGTCACAGTTCCATCTTGTCATTCAGCAACTTACATACTAAATGGTGAATTTAATCGACAACCTGCTGTAGCTTGTGGACAAGTGGGGGTTGGGGAGGGGGATAAGATAAATTATCTGAAAATTTAGATGTGTGCACCCCCCTATTTGTATCAGCAATATGATTTCCCCTTAATGGTCTAGGTCAATCATCCTAGCTGTGGTATTTTGTTCAAAATAGTCCTTGGCTGTCCCCAAAGGACACTTCTATGGGACAGTTCCTTGGGAAGATTATATATCTCCATCCCACTGCTATCAGGCTGGCCATGTGATTTGCTCTAGCCAGTTGAATGTGAGTGACTTTTATGAGGAAACTTTAATCATATGGTTCTGCCATGAGCTTGGTACTGCTCCATACAGGGTCTATATTCCATTGTCCTGGGTCCCACAATGAAGAGTACATGGGCAGAGCTGCAGCTGTTGATTCATGATTGACAAATAGTGTGAATGAAAAATAAACCTTTGTTAACCACTGAAAGCTGGGAGGCACTTGTCAAAGCACAAGTAAGTCTTTACTGACTAATACATCAGCCAAGAATCACACATACCCCCACCCCAGCCTTCTATTTTGCACACTGGAAGAAGATGCTCCAAACAGGTGGCAGTGTCAACTTCCAGCCTAGTGGGACTATGATATGTTTACCTTGGTGTAAGCATTCCTCCTTTGATTACTAAAGCTTCTAAACCAGCAGTCATGAGAATGGAAAGCAAAATTTTTGCAAGTGACCTACCACTTTGATTCTAGACCAATACTGTCCAATAGAAATTTCTGTAATACTATCCAATATGGTAACCATTAGCCACATGTGGCTACTGAGCACTGAAAAGTGTGGCTAATGTGAGGACCTGAATTTTAAACTTTATTTTAGTTTTCAAATAGGTAGATGTGGCTAGTGGCTACCATATTGGACAGCACAGTTCTAGACTCTCATATCCTGCTTTGGAAAAAAGAGCAGCATGTTCAGTCACTGGTTCAGAACAAAAATAGAATCCTGTAAGATAGTATCCTATATTCTTAAGGTACTCCTGATGCAGGGCAGGTAAACCATAAAACTGGGGCTTTACCAAGGAGATAATTCAAGGGCAAGCTGGTGTTAGATAGCAATGCAGTGTACAGCAGCAGAGGCACTGCTCCTTATGGAGCAGGGCTATCCCATAGGCAGTGTGCCCAGAGTAGCAGTTCAAAGGCAGTTCTATTTATACCTACTTTTAATTATATGCAAATTAAGGGGCAGTTATGCAGACATTTCTAGAAAAAGTGTGGTAACTTCTGGGTCATCAGGTTGTTGCCATGAAAAGGGGCGGTAATGTTGATGTTGCCATGGCAGTGGTAACTGATATGACATGCTGGTGGGTGTGTCTTATGGAAAGCTGCATTTGCCCTGTCCCTGTTTTAGCTTGTTCTCAATTTGGCCTTGTGTCCAAGTCCCACCTCCTGAGTCAATTACTACCTCCTACCTCACTACCTCACAGCTGCTCCTGGGACTGGTCTTCAATAAGCCAATCAATTTTTCTGTAAGGCTAGATGCTTCTGGGTGATGGATGTGTGATAAAGCCAGTGAATCCAAGAGCATTAGCTCATCTTTATGCTGTAACATGAGAGCAGATGCTTGTCAAAGAGGGCTTGGTTTTGCTGCAAAACCCTGACCATCTCAGACACTCCAAACCCATTAGTTCTGCCGAGTTTTGAGAACAGGTAGCAAAGTTAGCTTTCTCTTAACCTAGGCCCCACTCAGAGCTAGGTGTTTTGGGAAGGGGGTTCTTGGTAAATGACTTGTATAAAAGTCAGGTAGATAAGGCTATGTCTCTGATCTTAATTCTTCAGCTCTATTGAATCTTGGGGCCCTGCAAGGCCTTCTGTTGTTGCTCTACCAAAGTTCATTCACCCCCTCTTGCCTCTGTTTCTAAGCGTCACTGGCATTAACAGAACACACAAATCATTAACTCAGTATAGCGCATGTAGTTTTCCTCAAGGAAACTGAAAACAGCTTGGTCAAGAGATAGGGCTCTGGAGATTCCTAAAGGGCACATGAGCTTTAGTGTTGCCATCTTAACACCAGACTCTCTTATTTTTACAATTAAAAAAAATTCAACTTTTTACTTGGGTAATGTTTTCCTATACCTCCCTCCAAAAAAGGTGAAAGAATAGTACAGTGAATTTCTAATACCATTTACCTAAATTTACCAATTGTTTTTATTTTGCCTCATTTTTAAAATTTTTCTCCCATTCTCTCTCTCTCACACACACACACATACACATACACACACGTACAATTTTCTGAACCACTGGAGAAGTTGGAAACATTATGCTTCTTTATCCCAAAATACTTCATTTATATTTCCTGAGAACAAGGGTGTTTTCTTACATAAAAATCAAAGTATAATTATCACAATCAGTAAATATTACATTGATAAAATACTATTACCTTATCCATAATCCATTCGAATTTTATTGGTTACCTCAAAATGTTTATTTTAGCTATTTTTTTCCACTCCACGGTTCAAACTGGGATTATGCAAATGTATTCTGTTGTAATATCTCTATAGTTTCTTTACTCTGGAACAGTTCCTCAGCCTGCCTTTGTCTTTATTAAATTTAACATTTTTGAGGTATAGAAGCCAGTTAGTCTGAGCATATCCCACAGTTGGGGTTTGTCTAGTGCTTTCTCTGATTAGTTTCAGATTATTCAGCGTTGTTAGGAACCCAGTGGAACTGACGTCACATCCTTAATACATTACATCGGGAGGCACATGTTACCTATTTATCCCATTACTGGTGATGTTATCTTTGCTCCCTCAGTTAAGGTGATGCCTACCGGTTCTCTCCACTGTGAAGTCAATGTTTTTCTCTTTACAATTAATATGTAATTAATGGGGAGATTATTCAAGACTGTGTAAATAGTCTTCTTCATTAAACTCTCACGCAACAGTTTTTAGCATCAGTTTATTTTCTGACTCCATTCTTTCCATATTCTACCATAAAGAAAGGCTTTCCCTTTTCTCTCCAAAGTTTAGATTTTGGGATTTTTTGTTTTGTTTTGTTTTTTGAGACAAGGTCGTGCTGTGTCAACCAGGCTGGAGTGCAGTGGCGTGGTCTCAGCCCACTGCAGCCTCGACCTCCTGGGCTCAAATGATCCTCCCACCTCAGTCTCCCAAGTAGCTAGCACTACAGGCATGTGCCACCACCGCTGGCTAATTTTTGTTATTTTTTGTAGAGATGGGTCTATGTTGCCCAGTCTGATGTCGAACTCCTGAGCCCAAGTGATCCCCCTGCCTCAGCCTCAGCCTCAGCCTCCCAAAGTGCTGGAATTACAGGTGTGAACCACCACGCCCTGCCCACTTTTAGCTTTTTGAAAATTAACATATGTGCCTAACATATTTTCACTCATCCCAGGCTTCCTCTATCCTGAGCCTCAACCTGATGTTGGTCCCCATTCCAGATAATTTTGTTTATCACTAATAATGTTTATCACTGCCTTCCCATTCTGACTCCTACTCCATCTCTGAGCTTCACCCATCCGAATTTCCTGTCTCCGTTTACCCCACTCTGTCTTTGGCTTTGAGTCTGGACAATGAGCCCTGGAGAATAGCGTGGATGTTGGTAATGTACTACTGAAAGCATTTTATCTCTGAGAGAACATTACATTAATCTTCCTCTCCTGGTAGGTATTTTATCCTCTCTTTTACATCTTGTAGATTTTTACTATTTCTCATCAATTCTGAGAGGTTTAGACAAATTTCCATTCCTAATCTTCATCTCATTGGCTTTTCCAAAGATCAAAACTGGGATTTTTCTTCCTAAAACATGACTCCTGATTTTACTCTTTGTTTACACCTTATTCTAAAAGTACTTTTCAAATATATACAATCTAGTAATTTTGTTAAGAAACAGGACTAGAATTAAGGGAAACAAGGATAGCAAAAGTAAGATTAAGCCTGAAATAAGGGTGGGATAGAAAATGCATGTCACGTGAGCTTTGTTTGGCTTCAGTCTTTCTAGCAGCCAGTGCAAAAGACAGTTTTATCATTAACTGGTCTTCTTTATTCATCAAGTAGAGAGTGATACTGTTTAAATTCCCCAGTTAAACCGAAGTCACTTGCAGCATGTTTCCATCAGCACCCAGTGTTGGGTGGTCCTATCCCAGGTTTAAGTAGTTTCCTCTGATACTGATTGGAACTCAGCTGAGGACTTGCAGGAACCTCTGCAGATTTCCACAGCTCTTTCCCTCTTCAGCTTTCTCAAGGACTCTGTTTTGAGAACTTGAGTGGCCCTGCCTTCCCTGGACCCACAAGTCTCTCTCTTCAACAAACCACTAGGCTTTATCTGTTTCCCTCCCGCTGTGCCGTGGTGGCCTGGAACGTCTGCCGGCAGGAAAGCAAAGCACTCATCAGGCTTACACTTCCTTTCTCAAAGGCATCCCTGTGCCTCGCTGCCTGATTGTGCAATGTCTTGAAAACCTGTGTTTCATAGATTTTGTGTGTTTCCTTAGTTGCTTCATGTGGAAGTGTTAATCTGGTCCCTGACACTCCATCCTGAATGGCATCAGAAGTCCCTTGTTTCTGGACAACACCACACCTTTGAGTCCTAGCCCACCTGGAACCACCAGGGATTTCTGAAGGCTGCCCTCCAGAAGGCACCAATCTGTGATCAGAAACTTTTAGGAACCATTGTGTCTTCCAGGCAACATTTATATAAACATGTAATTTTAGAAGCTCAATGACATTTTATTTCTTCTAACTGCACCCAGGATGGATGTCCTCAAATCTGCAATGATTTGGAAAAGGAAAATTTTGTACAGGCTAGTCATGTTATAAGCTGAACCCAAGACTTATTTTTTAGAATATAGTCATTATTGTTCATTGTCATGTCACATTTGTTGACAATGCCTATCAGGTAAACACATTTCCATCTAGTATAGCTATATATGAATATATGTGGATTCACTGAGTGTACTCAACCTCCCATTAACTGGGGATAAGTGAAAATAGAAAAAGATAATGTATTTTGGAAAAAAAATTAGTAGGAGTAAAAAAAAAAATACCTACATATTGGAATGTATCTATTTTTTGGCACTGCATAGTAGTAGACAGACCACATGCTCCTCCCTGAGCAACTAGAGATACAACTTCTCCAAAAAGACCTTGATTTCTCAACCAGCAGCCCATCTGGAAAACAAAACAGGGGCTTATAGTCTAGACATTGTGGGCCAGGCACAGTGGCTATTGCCTGTAATCCCAGCACTCTTGGAGACAAAGGTGGGAGGATCACTTCAGGCCACGAGTTTGAGGCCAGCCTGGGCAACATAGTGATCTCCATCTCAACAAAAATGATAGTTAGAAAAATTAGCCAGGCGTGGTGGTGCACACCTATAGCCACAGCTATTTGGGAGGCTAAGACAGGAGGATCACTTGAGCCCAGGAAGTCAAGGTTATAGTGAGCTATGATTGTGCCACTCCACTCCAGCCTGGGTGACAAAGCATGACCCTGTCTCAAAAAAAAAAAAAAAAAAAAGAAGAAGAAAAATAAAAAGATAGTGGTCAGAGATCCCATTCCACACTCAGCAATAGGGACCATGGAGGACGGAGGTAGATAAGGAAGAAGGGTTGGGGAGAAGGAGGATTCGGGCCATGAGAGTGTTTGATCTCATCCTGAATTTCAAAACAATGGGCTCAACTAAGAACTAGCAGTTTGGCTGTTTTACATTTTGGTTTGTTCTCAAACTATTTTACAGTATTTATACATTTGGATGATGGTTAGAAGAGTAAATGTGTTTCTGAATATTGTATATAATTTTAGCTAGACAAATACAGCCTTGGGGTTATATCATTCAAGGATATAACAGCTCCAGTCTCTTACACATGGGTATCTATTGCTGCTCACTTCCAAGATTCCACCGTGTTTGTGACTTAATGCTATTTTGCTGCCACCAACTGATGGATTCCCTCCATGGATCTTTTACCAAATTCCCCAAGAGATGAGATCTGATCAGCTGGCTAGTCAACATCCATTAGCAAGTGCACTTGTTGGGCCAGCCAGTGAGACAGCTACCTTACACTCACGTGCCAACCTGTGACAGCAAGGTCATGTGGGATAAAAGCAAGATCATCCATCCAGGCCACCAAAAGAGACTGTGAGTGTGGCAGGCGCTCCGTATCCCACATCCAGTACAAAAGTGGAAGATTTTACTTAACATTTTCAACAAGTCCCTGAGCTAATCCTTTTAGGAGATAAAGATATGGGAAAGACTTGGTTCCTGTCATGTCATTGAGGAACGGTGATAGATGCTGTACAGCTAGGAGACAAGCCAGGGAATGAACGGCAGGGTGGAAGAATGGCAGAGCCAGCCGATGTGGAATGTTAGTTCCCCCCTGAGTTAAACATGCAGGTCAATTGCTTAACTCAGGGCCCGTCCACAGTGAGTGTGCAGTAAGTGATAGTTGTTACTATGGAGACAGAAGATAAAACCCCATCCCAGAGCCTCCCAGGCATATTCTTGAGTCCCACCCAGTTATGCTGAATCAAGAAGGGTTGGCAAATGGCACAGCCAATCTTTGGTGGTTCAACTGCTTTTGTAAAGTTAGGGAGAGCAGGGCAGGGGAAAGGTCCACAGGGGCTGCTGTCATTCCAAACAGTTCTTAATTATTCCCCTAAGACTGCCCTGAGCAGTCTGGGGAGGCTCAACCTGGGACCCCTCCTCTCTTCCTGGGAGCAAGAACTCGGGGAAGCTTTGAGTGGTTTCACGTCTCAAGTGCCCCCAGTCCTTTGGTGTGTCAGCAAAACCAACCGGCACCATCCTTTAACAGGGCCTGATTCACATGGCAGTCTTGGGATTTGTGGATTCGGATGAACTCTTGCTGACTTCTTTGTGGCACCTTCAACTTCTTCAAAGCCATAAACCACAGAGCTTTTTCCTGAACAGCAAGTGGCTTTGTTTGCTTTGTCCCTAGCCCCTATAGAGCTGGCCTTGTGATTATTATGAGCAGCAGGAGTGCTCATGTTGGGGTCCCCGCCCACTGCTTTGCAGGCAGGGTGACCCTCTGTTCTTAGACATTGTGAATCCCCCCGATACGTGTGAGTCAAGTTGAATGAATAGCAAGGAATATTTCATGCAGCACAGCAGACACTGCTCCTAAAGTTCATTTGGGTCTCAACATCCAATTGGCCAATTAATCTTTTCACTGCAAAAAAGATCACCATGACTTCTGAAAAATCACCTTGGAAATATATCCAGGCAGGTTCTCAACCTTTGGGGAGCACAGAAGCCAGCACTGTGATCTCCAGGCCCACCAGCGATGCTGCATACAGGCCTGATGGAGCCAGGAGCTAGATAGAGGTGGCTGTCCTCAGGAATTGCTTCCTACTGGCCAGGAGAGTTCATTTCAAGGGATGTGAAGATGAATTGTATCCCTGTGACTAAATTTGGCCTAATTTCTAACTTGCAAACCACGGCTGATTGTTTATTTTGTTAATCGAGGAGGGGTGCTGTTTTCATCCATTGCAGAGGCTGGTTAAGGAAGGGGCTTGTGGCTGAGCATCATACTCCTTCTCTGAGGGAAGGCGTCTGATCCTCTTTCATGACCCCTCTCCTTCCCAGGGGCCCCACATTACCACTCCACTTTATTCCTAAATCCTTGGCTTGAGCCCCTTCTCTGAGAGAGAAAGGAACATAGCCAGGGAACTAGCATTCCCACCAGCTCTTCAAAGCCAGTGGAGGCCACAGAAGAACTGGTGGGGAGGGGTGGCAGGGAAACTTGATTTCTAAAACAGGGTTGCTAAATCCTCTAGAATAGGCTTCTTAGAAAATGCATTGACCTGAAAGGGACAGGGCACCCTCCCCTGCCAGGGAAACAGGATTTTTTGCTGCTCCGGCTGACTTCTGTGCCCACCTGAACACACAGAGCTTAGGGCTCCCTGTGTTGGAGTCACCATAGGTAATTTGTTCATCTCTCTGTCATCCAAGATGAAAGTTATTTACTAATGATTCCTTTTTTTTTCTCTTTTAATTCACTGGAGGGGCCCTTCCAACCTCTCAACTGAGGCCAGTAGGTTTCCTGAGCATGGTAAGGATGAGAAAGGAGGAAGCAGTCTTTTTCAGCGCATGTTCCTAAGCCTAGACTTGCATGGAGGCCCGTAGACACAAGAGACATGTAAAACCAGTCTCAGATGCAGCATTCTCTTCAAGACTTAGAACATAACAGGCTTAGAGGATATGCCCAGAAGAACATGGCTACTCTCTCCCACAGTCACTTTGCACAGGGCTAAGCAAAGGAAATAAAACTAATACTACCACAAGGTTGACACTCTGTGTTTACCCCATGCTAAGTACTACACTAAGTGCTTCCCATGTAGCATCTCATTTAAATCTTCAAAATAACGCCATAATGTAGGCATCATCATTGTCATCAGCATTACTTAGATGAAAAACTGAGGCTCAGAGAAGGTGACCTGCCCAAGGATGTGCCATCACTAACTGGTTAAGGCAGGGTTTGAACCCAGAAAGTCTGCCTTAACCACTCTACGGTCCCCAGTTACAATCTGTTGAATGGATGAATTACAGCCTTTTGCTTCCTTACCCTAATCTCTATTTGGCATATAATATATAAGCCCCACTTACAGCTACTCAGTATCTACCCCATGGGCTGCTTCTGCAGGAAGCCCCTTCCCCGTTCTGGGCATGGCCTCTGTTCCCCCAGAGCCCTGCAGCGAATTCTACACTGTAATCTAGGGCTACAGAGAAGTGAGCTGCAGACATTTTTGTTCCTTGGGTAAATTCCATTTCCTTTTCTATTGTTTCAGGCTTCTTAGTGATGTAACATTACACCAAGCATATCCTGCTTTTAAAAAGAAACTTCGATGGAGGTTGGCAAATTACCATTCACAGCTTGGTGAATGATAAAGTCACAAGAGAAGAGTGGAAGCAATGCACCTGGTGTCCGTAATTACAGGCTTGAATGAAGGAGGAAAGAAGGGATGAAGGCAGGCCAAATACAGCTGGGTGTAGGAGACTGGCTCAGAGGGGATTTGAGAGGACTAGGAAGCGGAAGGATGTTATAGAGCAAGTACTTTTAATCTCCTTCCATCCCACCCCAGTCTTGCACTCCCACCTTCTGCTCCTTACCTTGGTTTTCTTTTTTTGATCTGTGTTTTTCCTGATCTCAAAGATCTCTTTGTCCATCTTCCCATAACAGCACCAGATGAACTGTGAGCATCAAACTAAAAGCTCTTGAGACATCCTCAAATCAATCTGCGTTTTGCTTCTTCAGTTGGGTCCTCTACTCTGTATTATGTCTGAAAACCTGCCAGAACACTCCAAGAATTTACTCCAGAGACAATAACTGAGGGCCCTAGAAAACAGAAGTCATGATGTCCACATCCCTTAAACTAGACTTCTTCAGTTACTCCTTTTAATTTTGAAGTGAAATTAGTATATTTTTTATTCGGAAAATAATCTGATCTCTCAGGACTGCACTGTGGCTATTTAAATTATAATTAAAATGAATGAACATCAGATAAAATTAAAAGTTTAGGCCGGGTACAGTGGCTCATGCCTGTAATCCCAGCACTTTGGGAGGCCAAGGCGGGCAGATCACAAGGTCAGGAGATCGAGACCATCCTGGCTAACATGGTGAAACCCCGACTCTACTAAAAATACAAAAATTAGCCAGGCGTGGTCGTGGGCACCTGTAGTCCCAGCTACTCAGGAGGCTGAGGCAGGAGAATGGTGTGAACCCGGGAGGCGGAGCTTGCAGTGAGCAGAGATCACGCCACTGCACTCCAGCCTGGGCAACAGAGCAAGACTCTGTCTCAAAAAAAAAAAAAAGTTTCATTCCTCATTTGCACTAGTCATACTTCAGGTGCTCAATAACCACATGTGGCTTGCAGCTATCGTACTGAACAGTGCAGATATAGACATGATATGATTTGGATCTGTGTCCTAGCCCAAATCTCATGTTGATCCCTTATAATCCCCAGTGTTGGAGGTGGGACCTCGTGGGAGGTGATTGGATCATGGGGCAGATTTCCCTCTTGGTGCTAATTTCCCTCTTTGTTCTCCTAATAATGAGTAAGTTCTCATGAGATCTGGTTGTTTAAAACTGTGTAGCACCTCCCTAGCCCCTGTACATCTCTGGCCACGTTAAGACGTGCCTGCTTCCCCCCACCTTCTGCCATGATTGTAAGTTTCCTGAGGCTTCCCAGAAGCAGAAGCTGCTATGCTTCCTATACAGCCTGCAGAAGCATGAGCCAATTAAACCTCTTTCCTTTATAAATTACCCAGTCTCAGGTATTTCTTTATAGTGATGCAAGAACAGACTAATACAGAAAATTGGTGCTGAGAGTCGGGTACTGCTATAAAGATACCTGAAAATGCAGAAGTGATTTTGGAACTGGGGAGTGGGCAGAGGTTGGAAGAGTGTGTAGGGCTCACTCTCTACAGACAGGAAGATGATGAAAAGTTTGGAAATTCCTAGAGTCTTGTTGAGTAGTTATGACTGAAATACTGGTAGTGATATGGACAGTGAAGCCCAGGCTGGGGAGACTTCAGATGGAGATGTAGAACTTATTGGGAACTACAGTAAAGATCACTTTTGTTATGCATTAGCAAAGAACTTGGAGGCATTTTGCCCCCTGGCCTGAGGATCTGTGAAACTTTGAGTCATGATTTAGGGTATCTGGCCAAAGAAATTTCTAACCAGCAAAGCATTCAAGATGCAGCCTTGCTGCTTTTAACAGCCTATGCTGTCATATGTGTGAGCAAAGAAATGACCTGAAACTGGAACTTATATTTAAAGATGAAACAGAGCTTAAAAGTTTAAAAAATTTGCAGCCCAGCCATGTGGTAGAAAAGAAAAGCCCATTTTCAGCAGAAGAATTCAAGCAGGCTGCAGAAATTTGCATAAGTAATGAGGATCCAAGTGATAATAGCCAAGACTATGGGGGAAAGGCCTTGAAGGCATTTCAGAGACCTTCTCAGCAGCCCCTCCCATCACAAGCCCTGGCCACAACCAGGACTCTGCTGCTCTGCGCAGTCTCTCAGTTCACTGCTCCCTGCATCTCAGCCACTTCAGCTGTAGCCATGGCTAAAAGGGGCCGAGGTACAGCTCAGGCCACTCCTTCAGAGGGTGCAAGCCATAAGCCTTGGTGGCTTCCACATGGTGTTAAGCCTGCAGGTGTACAGAATGCAAGAGTTGAGGTTTGAGAGCCTCCACCTAGATTTCAGAGGATGTATGGGAAAGCCTAGATGTCCAGACAGAAGCTTGCTGCAGGGGTGGAGTCCTCATGGAGAACCTCAACTAGGGCAATGTGGAGGGGAAATGTGGGGTTTGTGCCCCCACACAGAGTCTCCACTGAGGGCACTGCCTAGTGGAACTTTGAGAAGAGGGCCACCCTCCTCCAGAGCCCAGAATGATAGAGCCACTGACAGTTTGCACCCTCAGCCTAAAAAGTCTCTGGCGCTCAACACCAGCCTGTGAGAGCAGTGATGGGGGCCGAACCCTGCAAAGCCACAAGGGCAGAGCTGCCCAAAGCTTTGGGAGACCACCCCTTGTACCAGTGTGTCCTGGATGTGGGACATGGAGTCAAAGGAGATTATTTTGTTGCTTTAAGGTTTAATGACTGCCCTGCTGGGTTTTATACTTGCATGAGGCCTGTAGTCCCTTTGTTTTGGCCAATTTCTCCCTTTTTCAATGGGAGTATTTACCCAATACCTATACCCCATTGTATTCTGGAAGTAACTAACTTGTTTTTTATTTTATAGGTTCATAGGCAGAAGGGCTAGCCTTGTCTTAGGTGAGACTTTGGACTTTGGAAATTTTAGTTAATGCTAGAATGAGTTAAGACTTTGGGGACTGTTGGGAAGGGATGATTTTATTTTGCAATGCGAGAATGACATGAGATTTGGGAGGGGCCAGGGTGGAATGAGATGGTTTGGATCTGTGTGTCTGCCCAAATCTCATGTTGAATTGTAATCCTCAGTGTTGAAGGTGGGGCCTGGTGGGAGGTGATTGTATCATGGGGGCAGATTTCCCCCCTGGTGCTGTTCTTTTGATAGTGAGTGAATTCTCATTAGATCTGATCATTTAAAAGTGTATAGCAGCTCCCCTTCTACTTCTCCAGCCATGTAAGACGTACCTGCTTCCCCTTTGCTTTCTGCCATGATTGTAAATTTCCCAAGGCCTCCCAGAAGCAGAAGCCACTATGCTTACTGTACAGCCTGCAGAAGCATGAGCCAATTTAACCTCTTCTCTTTATAAATCACCCAGTCTCAGGTATTTCTTTAGAACATTTCCATTAGAGCTGAAAGTTCTACTGGACAGTGCTGTCTCAGACACCAGTATTGTTATCTTAATGCTGATGACACTTCATTGAGGCAGAACTTCTAAGGGATATTTAAAAGACATAGTTAACAGTAAGATAAATAAAAACCCTCCAAGCAGCTCACTCAACACTTTTTGGAAACCACTTAGTGAATGATCCTGTCTTCTATTTCCTTCTCTCTAAGGTAATCTAAGTTCTGAGGGTGAAATAGGGGCTCCAATAATTGCCCTGGCATTGAGAGTTTAGCTTCTGGGACATGTGACATCCTCTGTTCTTGTAGGCATTTGATGTTGGTTCCATCTCTGCTGATGTCCTTGGACCAGCTGGGGTCTCTGACATGTATAGTCTAGCTTATTTGTTGATGGCATTGACATGTCATATAACTAAGAGACTTCATTCAGTCTGCTGGCCCTTTTAGTCACCTCTGGCACTTTTCAGGGAACAGAAAAAGCTTCTGGATACTCCTGCAGACTACTCTGCTTTGAGGTTTCAGACTACTCTGCATTGAGGTCTCAGATCCTTCTGTCTGGTTGCCTCCAAGTTAAAGTTCCCCCATTCTCTAATTCCCTTCAAATTAATCTGTGGTTTCTATTTCCCACTCCCTCTCTTTGACTCAGCTCAGTATGGTGGTCTCTGCACCCATTCTCTAGGGCCCAGAAAGCTTTAAGCTCTAGTCACCCATTCTTACATTTCTCCCTATCTGCTGCAGGTCAAATGCTTATTTCGTTTAGGGAGAGAAAACATCTCTCTTCTCTTCTTGTGTTCCCTATGCAGCGGTCACAAATTCTGAAGAGTGCCAAACAGCAAGTATTTTAGGTTTTGCAGGCTATACGGTCTCTGTTACAACTACTCAGCCCACTGTTCTAAGTGCAAAAGTAACTATAGATAATAGGTAACCAAATGGATATGGCTGTGCTTCAGTAAAACTTAATTACAAAAAAACTTTACCTCCAAAGATTGTAGTTTGCTGACTGCTGGTTTATATTAATAGTATAAAGTTGGAATCCAGGTTCTCTTTGCCCTTAGTATTTAGAAACAAGCTTTCAGAATTAAAAAAAAAGCTCCTGCCTGTGAAAACTAGCTTAATCTGCTATAGTTTTTTAAAGTCTACTGTTGAACTCAAACACCAAGAATTTTCTTCTTTCTTCTAGGCATATTAGTGGTGCCCTAAAGAGAGGGCATGTAGAAAGTCTCCATGGATGTTTGAATGGTAGCAGAAAGGACACAAATAAAAGAATTAGAAAATAGTTAAAATCATAGGATTTCTCAACTATAGACTAGCAATTCTTATGAAACTGTGATTGTGAGAATTAATGAAAATCAGTATTTTGGAAACTGTGCCTCACACATTGTCAGGCACATAACGAATGTTCAGTAAATGCCCACTCTTTGCATTCCTATACCTCTAGGATCAACACTGATGTCATTCAAGCAACAGCTAGAAGACCAACTCTGTCTCAAACTTATTGAGATGAAATGCATTTCTTTTTGCACTGTTATGAAAAAATGCAGATTTTCCCCAAGGAAGAATTTTTTAAATTCTTTGCTTTTTCTTTCTTTCTTTTTTTTTTTTTATTTTACTATTTATTTATTTATTTTTAAAAATTTATTTATTATTATTATAACTTTGCTTTTTCTTAAAGCCACGTGACAGAAAGCCAGGGCCCAGATCCTGGGGAGGGAGCCATCATGGGTCAGTTTTTAAAATGGGAGAAAAGTGTCCCCTATAAGAAAGTACTACTTGTCCACTTTAGAGGACACTAAATATGAAGTGGGAGGGGCTAAAATAAAATTACACCCACTTCCTCTGTATGACTTTCTTGGTTACAAGTAACAGAAATTTAACTCAAATTAGGTTAGGTAAAGGGGGAATTTATTAGTTTGGAGTATCTAAGGCTGAACAACTAAATTGTGGCTGGTCAGGAATGTGGCTGGGCCTCAGAAACGACTGGAGCCCGGCATCTGAGTGCTCTCCGTCCTCTCCATGTCCTTCCTTTCTGCCACACTGTACAGATCAGCTTCTTCCACATGGGAGGGAAAATGGCTGCTGACAGCTCCAAAGCCTCAATTCCTTCACTCTTGCCACTGGTAAAACAGATTCCTTTTTTCACTTCCAGTTTTAAAAATTCTAGGGAAGGGCTCTGATTGGCTCTGCTGTAGTCATATATATACCCAGCCAATGGGAGCCAGGCTGAGGGGTGGGGTCCTGGCTGTAACTGCCCTACCCCCTTGGACCAGAGGCCGTAGGCACCGCCATCAGTCACCGAGTGCCCTTCACGTCAGCATTTCCCCTGGGGTTGGTTCTGCACACCCTCATCTTTATCTCAGCACAGGCCCAGGACGGCAATGCCTTTTTATGGTTGTTATATATAAAGTTAATTGTTACAGTGTTGAGTCAAAGCTGGTACATTTCTGTTCTTAGGCAAACTGCGGTTTAGGTTGCTGCCTTGGCAGTCCTTGCTGTCCTCACGGAAGAGCATGTGAGCCATAGGCCTGGCTGTCTTTTTCATTGGGTTGGCTCTGCGATGGAGGCCGGCAGATGAGCATGTGATGAGCCCGCCCTTGCTGGCCGTACAATTCGGTTCCTGTCACGCTCTTGGCCATTGAATCGGCCTAATGCAGCCCCTCAGCGGCCAGCCTGGTGTTCCCTGGGGCTGAGGATCTAATGTCAACAAGGCATGATTCGATTCACATTAAAGATGGATATTAAGTCCTTTTACTCGGGGTCTTGTCAAGAAAAACAAATCTGCCTGCTATCAAAGGCATAGAAAATGCCCCTTACCATGACAGCAGTTAACTGTGTTCACTGGTATCAAAGAGACTGTCTGTCCCCAAGTCTTGGAGACAGTTTTGTCAAGGTCAATTCGGCTGATCTTTTTCAACGATAACCCAAAGAGGATTAAGTTAACATCTGACCTTTAAAGAGCTTTATCGTTGGGGAACCAAGCTAATTAAAAAATTAAAAGACTGCTTTTGAAAAATATTTAGACCAAAGACTAAGGAAAACATGAACACACTGCTTATAGCAGCAGGAATATCGAGAGAAAATCCCCAATGGCAAACTAGCTTTGTTATCACACTGTTGAACTTAATGTCGGGATTCTGGAATCAAATGAATGGGTTCCAATCCTGGCTCTGCCACTTTCTAGATTCTAGAAACACTAGTTTCTGGTTTAATCTAGTTTCAAACTAGACATGGGCAAGTGTCTTGCCCTCTCTGAGCTCTGTTGTCTTATTTGTAAAATAGAGATAATAATAGTAATTATCTATAAGGTGAGTGCAAGGATTAAATGAGATAGTACATATAAAGCCTTTTCATTTAGGCTAACTATAAATATTACTGTGGATATTTTCAAGTTTAAACATTTTTAAATTTTGCTTTACCGACTTGTCCCATCATGTTGATAGCTGAATGGAATCTCTTGACAAAGTGGCTGGTTCTCACTATATCCAGAATTCAGAGAAACCTCCAGGTTCTGAGATGGCTCTGCTTTGGACCAAATGCTACTAGCATAGATGTAGCAGCCCTAACACCCCAGCCGCCACTGCTAACACCCCAGCCGCCACTGCACTGGATCATCGGCCCCACTACACATATGACAACTCTGTTTAATAGTAAAGCTATCTTGAAGAAATGGAATTGTGAGAATAGGGATGGTAATGTTGTCCAGAAAAAGTTCTGTCTTTTAAGTTCTCCTATAAATACTTTCCAATTCAAGGACATACTGTTTATTGTTAAATATTTTCATCCAAAGCAGTGTTCCTCACCCTGGCTTACTTTTTCTTTTTCTCTTCTTCTGTCTTCTTTTCTTTTCTTCTTTCTTTTCTTTTTTCCTTTCCTTCCCTTTTCTCTCTCTCTCTCCCTTCCTTCCCTTCTCTCTTTCTTTTCTTTTCTTTTTTGACAGCATCTAACTCTGTTACCCAGGCTGGAGTGCAGTGGTGTGTAGGCCACTGCAGCTGCAGTCTCAAACTGCTGGGCTCAAGTGATCCTCCTGTCTCAGCCTCTTAAGTAACTGGGACTACAGGTACACACCACTACACCTGGCTAATTTAAACTTTTTTAATTTTATTTTATTTTTTAAGACATGAGGTCTTGCTATGATTCCTAGGCTGGTCTCGAATGCCTGTCCTCAAGGATCCTCCCACTTTGGCCTCCCAAAGTGCTGAGATTACAGGCACCTGCACCTGGCCTGGTTTTCTTTTCATTGGCTTATGTGGTGGTTGGAGTTATCTCTTTTGCATGTTGACAAGTATCATAAAGCCATAGGAGACTTTGAGATGGCCTGAAAATAAGATCATGGATTCTTCCTGGAAGAGAGTTTAGTTTACTTTCAAACCCCTCTAGCCTTTGCTATTCAAAGCCTGGTTCATAAAACCAGAGCTTTGACTTCACTTAGATGCTTCTTAGAATTTCAGAAACTCTGGCCCCACAGTCTTGCTCTGTCTCTCAGGCTTGAGTGCAGTAGCACAATCTCAGCTCACTGCAACCTCCGCTTCCTACGTTCAAGTGATTCTGGTGTCTCAGCCTCCCAAGTAGCTGGGATTACAGGCATGCACCACCATACCCAGCTACTTTTTGTATTTTTAGTAGAGACAGGTTTTTGCCATGTTGGCTGGGCTGGTCTGAGACTCCTGGCCTCAAGTGATTTGCCCATCTTGGCCTCCCAGAATGCTTGGATTACAGGTGTGAGCCACCACACCGGCCACAATCTGCAGTTTAACAAACTTCCCAGGTGATGCCAATGACATTAAAGTTGCAGCAGCACTGCTCAGGAGCTGTGCATTGGAATCACCTGGGGAACTTGAAGAATTATTGATGCCCAGGTCCCACCCACAAAGACCCCCCCAACTTACCTGGCACTGGGGTTTTAAAAAATTTCTCCAGGTCATTGTAACTAATGCACAAGGTGAGAACTTGTGCTCAAGAGACATTCTTTCCTCTTCCTCCACTTATTATTACAATTGTTTTTCTTTTAAAGTAAAAATCTCAAGCTACAGTCAAGGTTCATTTCATGTCCATTTTACAGATAATGCTACACAATGTGAAGATTCACTCTGAATTTTAAAAATAACCTTTACAAATATCTTCTGAACCTTTGCCAAGGTCTCCACATCCCTCTTTTATTGTGAAGTGCAGAACTAGACACAGTCCTCCAGTACAGCCCTCAACAGCACTGAACATCAGCACAAGGGACGTTTGTATTCTTCTGAATGAAAGGTACTGTTATAAAGAAAGTCAGAACATTTGAAGGGGGTGGGGGTGGCTTTGATGGCCAAGCAAAAGATTTCCTCATGCCTACACTTAGTCTGGGAGTGAATGAGCCAGTTACACAAGGAGAAAATCCTCGTTCCTAGTGTTGAGCTTTCCTAATTGGAGGACTAAATGTGTCATTATTTAACTAAATAATTAATAAGCTTTCTTGCACTTGTAATTCATGGATGACTAAACAGATAAACTCACCTGTACCAAACTTTCAGAGACAGTTCAACTGATTTAATAAATTTGGCTCATGTCATGAGCATAAAAGTCATCTGAACCTTGAGCCTCAAAGACCAGTGACCTCCAAACTTGACTACTCACCTTATAAGAATCAACTGGGCTGCTTACTAAACATATATAGATGTCTGAGCAAAGGTATTTGTGGTTTTTAAAAAACTAGATCAATTATTCTCAAACTTTAACGGGGTGGGGGGGAGCTGATGTGGTGAGGGCAGGTGCTGTAAAACGTTTAGATTCCCATAGATAGGTCTGAGTAGGGCCTGAGATTCTGCATTCCTAACGATCTCAAAAATGATACCGTGCAGCTACTTCATGGACCACACTTTTAGTGGCAAGGCCCTAGATAATTCTGATAGTCAGCCAGTTTGGGAACCAGAACTTGAGGCATCATAAATGTTGCCTGAAATATGAAAAAGCTCATTTCCACCTCAATGTTTATCAGCAGCTCAGGGTGCATCAGTGAGAGTGTTACACAGACGGATACAAAATGTGGGTGGGCAAATTTCAAACGGTAGAAGAAACCTTATTGAGAATGTTTAATTATGTTCTTGCTCTGCTAATACGAGAATAGAGTGGACTCTTAAGTTCCTTTATTTCTCTAGTGATTTATTATTCAGAGTTCACCAGCAAACACAAAGGAGGGAGGAACCGTTACTTTAAATTCATATTATTTTAGCTGATGTATCTGGAGCACAGTGATAAATTAATCATGACGTGTGGTCTGATTCACAATCATACTCTAGCCCAATTTACACTTCGCATTTGCAGAACTGAAATGCGATGCATCAAAATGGTCATACACCACGGATTTTTCTCCTCACTGCACCCATGGAGGGAGGCGCTCTCTCCGCCTTTTCTTGTAAGCACCTGCCAGGGCCCAAGTCCACAGTGGATGGGTCGTCCAGCTCAGACAGCGCCCAGGACGCAGTAAGGAAGCAGAATTTGGCGCTCAAGACTCAGACGCGGCCTGATGAGCAAAGCCTGCTTGCAGGAGGGAGTGGGAGTCGTTAAAAAATATCCTTGTGGCTTAATGACCAAGGCAGGTTTATTCTCAAGGAAGGGGGAGCGGCGTGGTGGTGTTACTAAACATAACAGATGGCAGCTGTCTGCGGCTATATAGGGCGCGCTGACAAATCCCTCTGGATGGCCACGAGGCGCTGGGCTGCGGGGCGTGGGTGCACTTCGCGCCCGGCTCGGAGGGCGCCGCCTGCGGGAGGACCTCCGGGAGCAGAGCTGCCTCCGCCCGCAAACCCGGCCCCGGCCCACGCGGGCTCAGGGCGCCAGGCGGGGTGCGCCGAGGTGCAGCTCCCCGGCCCCAGGCTTCGCTGGGGTGGGGGTCGAGGCCTCTCCGCGGGTCGCTCCCTCCACCCTGCCGCCCCGCCTGGCAGCTGGGAGTTGCCCCAGGAGCTGTGAATTCACTAGACCAGCATTCACCCAGGGCCTGCCGGGGCTATGAAAGGATGGGAGGACCCGGATCCCCAACCCACCTTTACAAAGCCAAAGTGTGGCTGGTGAGGTACCCGACAGGCACACACTGCGCTGTGATACTGAACCATGCCCGAGTGCGCATTTTTGTGGGAAATGGGTCTTAGCCATGATTTCCATGTGGTGAACACCTTTTCCAAACCCCGGATTGAAACGCGGTTATCGGTTCAATGACTTTTTTCTATGATTTGGAGATTGATTCAGATGGGCGAAATCTTACAAAGTTAATAATCTTATAAAAATCTTACATAATAATCTTAAGTCGCTTTGAGAGAGACATTAAAAAATATGTCCATTGAAAATAATAAAATTCGGTGAAATCGGACAGGACTGTGGCGGTGGGGAAGCTTCCTGGAAGACAGGGCAGACAGTCAGCTTGCCAGTTTGGGCTTGGGATGGGCAAGAAAAAAGAGGGGATTGAGAGTTCTGGGGACTGAATAACATACACTACTGTGATTTTCAAGCGGCAAAGTTCTTTAGAAAGGTAAGGCCAGACAGACTAATGGGAACCGTCCAAGGAGAGGGAACAGAGGAACCGTCTGCACTTTTGGGGCTATGGTCTGTGAAATGGGCTGCAAGGACCACCACCCTAGGAGTCGTGTGGTGCATGTCATGTGCTTGGCTCTCTGCAGCAGAGTTGGAGAGTTCCATGGAAAAGCCCCCTCTCCCCACCACTCATCATCTCCTCCACCCCTTTCTCAACAAATGTCAGGGACTGAGGCTTCCTTATTTTCTCCTCAACCACCTTGCAGTGCTTTTCACTGGAGGTGAGAAAGGTTGAGGTTCATTCATTCATTCAACAAATGTTTAAGAGCCTTCTATGTGCTAAGGCTAGGTGCTTGGACCCTGAACAAAACAGGTAAGAATCCCTGCCGACGTGGACCTTGCAAGAAGCAAGCTACATGGATAAAATCTGTGGACAGTGTCGGCCTGACAATGGGCTGGCCTTCGTTTCCTGTAAATAGAATTATTACTTTTGACTTAAGAATTCTGACACATTGAGGGTCCTCCATACATGTGAAGCTATCATTGTGATTATTCAGTAATTTCAAAGAAAAAGGCATAGCTGATGGAGGAACGCTTATGTTTGAAATAATAGAATAAAGTTTTAATTCCTTTTTTATGAATTTATCTGGTGGAGGGTTCTTTGGCCACATGCGAACCTTTCCCCAGTAATGTGGGTCTGTGTAAAGTAGGAGTTTGACTGTGAGACATTAAGAAACATGGACTTCCTGTCTCCATTTCTGGGAACCCTTAGGTCACATGGAAAATGCAGAGCCTCTGGTACTCAACTTCCCTGGGACCACATTCTGTTAACCCTACCACCTTTTAAATTCTCCCTCACCCTCATCATGTCCTCACTTCCCTCCTTACCCAGGTTCAGTTCTGTGGCCAGGTTTTGGAATTATTCCCTTGTCTCTGCCACAGGATCCAAGAGCTATGTTTCAATGTTTCCAAAGCCTGAAAGTCATTGTATATCCACCTTAGATAAAAGGGAAGAAACTAACTTACCTTTCAGATTTATTTGCTTTTGGCTACAGCAATGGTAATTCATTATGGTAGGGTGGGTAAGTATGTTACCAGTTGCTTATTAAGGAGTATTTTTTTTTTTTTTAAGATGGAGTCTCACTCTGTTGCCCAGGCTGGAGTACAATGGTGCAATCACTGCAACCTCCACCTCCTGGGCTCAAACAATTCTCCTGCCTTAGCCTCCTGAGTAGCTGGGATTACAGGCATCTGCCACCATGCCTGGCTAATTTTTGTATTTTTAGTAGAGACGGTGTTTCACCATGTTGGCCAGGCTGGTCTGGAATTCCTGACCTCAAGTGATCCACCCCCTCTCAGCCTCCCAAAGTGCTGGGATTACAGGCATGAGCCACCACACCCGACTATATTAAGAAGTACTTGGAAGTTGATACAGAGAATGCCACATAAGGTCACAATGAATAGTAGGTGTAGTTGACTGTTCTGTCTCTCACACAGACATACAAACTCACACATTGACACTCATGCTTAAGTCAGTTAACTCTATTATAAACTCATGTGCACTCATTTCACAAACATGGATTTTTGCATTCTCTTTTAAGCCATCTGTTGCCTATGTAGGATCCTGATTTTTTAAAATCTCTCATATCATTGTTACAGTGTACAGTTATGCTTGTGTTTACACTTAAGATGATTTAGGGTAGTAAGTATATGGGCGAACTTTAAAACTTTTAAATTGTTATGCATATATTTTAAAGTATATTTGAAAAGATATGTAGCTTATCAGACTAACATTTCACAGAAATTAGGATCCAAGCAAGTTTTTCAAAATGGGTTAATAAAAACATGAAGTCACATTGTACTCAGATACAACAAAAAATAACACAAGGAATAACAATAATAAATAAAATTAATAATAAAAATTAAAAATATCCTAAGTGGTAAGGAATGACCACAGTTTAAGTTGCAGATTCATCTGTGATTCAGGGGCACCAAAAAAGCCCACTGCAGTTGGCCCTAGAGAAAGGCTCCTTCACAACGTATGCTCCAGTCTGCCTTTGGCCAACGTTCCATTAGCGCTCAATGGCAGACACATCAAAACAGGTACCAGTGGCTTAAAAAATTATTTTTCTACAACTCAGGAAAATTCTACCAAACCATTTTATCCACGGGACACCCTCTGTCCACTCTCCGGACATCTGTGTCTAATATGATCATGGCTTTAGATCTTCAAAGCTCACAAGTATTAGAAACATGCCAGAAATCTACTCACAGCAAAACTGTTTTTTTAGTAAACCACACAGAATTGAAAACCCTGTTTAAAAAAGCTCCATACAAACCATAAGCTATTAATCACTTTCCTATAATATTCTACAATTCTACTCCAAGAGGCCCATTTAATAGAACTTCAAAATTGAAAGTGAATTTATTTACATTTTTTATGAAGAAACAACCGTATATACTCTTAAACACCCAGTGTTTCTCCACAGGGTTACTAATGGCATTGGCAGAATGTATAGCATCGCTGGTTCTTGGGTGATAAATGCCAGTGGCACCCTCCTCCAAGTCTTTGCGACAACCAACTTTGCTCCCTGACATGCACGTGCGCGTGCGCGAACTCTCTGTCTCTCTCTCTCTCTCTCTCTCTCTCTCTCTCTCTCTCTCTCTCTCTCTGTCTCTCTCTCTACCTGCCCTCAGTGGGGCAGTACTGCCCTCGCTTGAGAACCCAAACTGCCTTATGCCGAAAAGAAGCCTGAGACCCAGGGAAGAGAAGGGCGGTAGGGATTTGCCCAGGACCTACACCAAACTGGTATTGTGTTCGGCTTTCAGGCTGCAAAGAAAGAGCGCTCAGACCATCTCAGATGGGGAGGGATTACAGAAAGTTTATACGGCGCGGGGTGGCGGGTGTGTGGTGAGGAGACCCAGAAAACTATTTCAGGGATCTCCCAGCCAGGCCTAATGGATAAGAACACTCTTTCTCACTGTTGCAGATTCAACAGCAGATGTGAGGTCTCATGGCAGCTTTAGGGACTTGGCCGCTTTGTCAACCTGTACCGGAAGCTCACAACCCCGGGAGATTCCGCCTTCTGACGGTATCGCCCTGTGCCTTATTTTTCCTGCTTTGCTTCCCTTCAAACTGTTTCCTTATTGCCTCTGTCCCTACTCCTTTCTGATTGTTTTACATTCACAGTTTCCTCAAGAAAATACAAACAGAATCATTAAATATCACCAATACACAGAATCCCTTTGGAACGGAGTTTTTTTTGCCAGGCTACCTACCCCAGAAGCCACTGTTACCATCCAAGGCTGCTTTGGGCTAGAGCCAGCAGCTTATTTTCTCCAGCAGGGGGCAGCATCGCTCGTTGGCATCTTGAGGTTTACTACTCAAGGTGGGCTTTGAAGTCAGATTTCCTGGGTTTGAAAGCTAGCTCTATAGCTCCTGTGTAACTTCAGCTGCCTGTGCCTCAGTTTCTCATTTGTAAATTGACACGTTAATAATAAAGTAGACTTCAAAAGATGTGTGTTTATGTGTGTTGGCAGAGGAAGGACGTTTAAATGAGAAGGCATTAAAAATAATTCAAAATACAATGGCATTCTTCATACAAGTAGAAAAAAACAAAAAAATTATTTTGTGGTTCTTAAAATTTATGTAGAACCACTGTAGCGGCATAACAACAGACACATAGATCAATGGAACAAAATAGAGAACTCAGATACAAGTCCACGCATTTATAGACAGCTCATTTCAGAATTACCATATGACTGAGCAATTCCACTAGTGGGTATGTGTCCAAAAGAAGAAAAATCAAGGCCCGGCGCAGTCGCTCACACCTGTAATCCCAGTACTTTGGGAGGCCGAGGTGGGCAGATCACTTGAGCCCAGGAGTTCATGACCAGTCTGGGCAACATAGCAAAACCCCATCTCTACAAAAAATACAAAAATTAGGTGTAGTGAAATCCACCTGTAGTCCCAGCTACTAGGGAGGCTGAGGTGAGAGACTCGCTTGAGCCCAGGAGGTAAGGGTGCAGTGAGCTGAGATCATGCCACTGCACTCTAGCCTGGGTGACAGGGCGAGACTCTGTCTCAAAAAAATAAAAAAAAAAAACAGAAAGAAAAAGAAAGAAAGGAAGAAAGAAAAGAAAAAAGAAAGAAAGAAAGAGGCAGAAAGAAAAAAAGAAATAAAAGAGAAAGAAAGAGAAAGAAAGAAAGAAAGAGAAAGAATGAAGGAAGGAAGGAAGGAGCGAAGGAAGGAAGGAAGGAAATCAGTATATCAAAGAGATATCTGCACTCCCAACTTTAGACAAAGGTGCCGAGAACATACAATGGGGAAAGGACGTATCTCTTCAATAAATGGTGCTGGGAAAACTGGATAACCACATGCAGAAGAATGAAAGCAGATCCCTATCTCTCACCATATACAAAAATAAAAGCAGAATGGATCAAAGTCCTAAATCTAAAACCTGAAACTATGAAACGACTAGTAAAAAACGCTGGGGAAATGCTCCAGGACATCGGTCTGGGTGAAGACTTTTTTGTGTAAGACTTCAAAGGCAGCAAAGAAAAAAAATATATATACAAATGGGATTACATCAGGCTAAAAAACTTCTGCACAGCAAAAGAAACAATCAACACAGAGACAACCCACAGAATGGGAGAAAATATTTGCAAACTATCTATCTGATAAGGGATTAGTAACCAGAATATATAAGGAGCTCAAACAACTCAATAGGAAAAAAACCAGTAATTCGATTTAAAAATGAGCAAAAGATTTGAATAGACATTTCTCAAAAGAACATATATAAATGGCCAAAAGGTATATGAAAAAGTGTTCCATATCACTAATCAGGAAAATGCAAATCAACACCACAGTGAGATGTCTCACACAGAATGTCTATCATGAAAAAAAAAATCAGGGAATAATAGATACTGGCAAGGATGTAGAGAAAAGTGAATCCTCATACACTGTTGGTTCGAATGAAAATTAGTACAGCCACTATGGAAAACAGCATGGAGGTTCCTGAAAAAACTAAAAATAGAACTACCATATGATTTAGCAATTCCAATAGTGGGTCTACATCCAAAATAAAGGAAATAAATATATCAACGAGATATCTACACTTCCATGTTTACTGCAGCACTACTCACAGTAGCCAAAATATGAAATCAACCTAAGTGTCTATCAGTGGATGGATGAATAAAGAAAATATGGTTTATGCACACAGTGGAATATTATTCAGCCATAAAGAAGAATGAAATCCTGTCATTTGCAGCAACATGGATGGAACTGGAGACCATTTTGTTAAGCAAAATAAGCCAAGCACAGAAACATAAATATTGCATGCCCTTATTCATATGTGAAGCTAAAAAAGTGGGTCTCATGAAGATAAACAGTAGATTGGGGCCAGGCATGTGGTGGCTCATGCCTGTAATGCCTGCACTTGGGAGGCCAAGGCAGGCAGATCACCTGAGGTCAGGAGTTCGAGACCAGTCTGGCCAACATGGTGAAACCCCGTCTCTACTAAAAATACAAAAATTAGCCAGGCGTGGTGGCGGGCACCTGTAGTCCCAGGTACTTGGGAGGCTGAGGCAGGAGAATTGCTTGAACCCGAGGAGGCAGAGGTTACATTGAGCCGAAATCATGCCACTGTATTCCAGCATGGGCAACAGAGTGACACTCCATCTCAAAAAATAAATAAATAAATAAAAAATAAAGAGTGGATTGGTGGTTACCAGATGCCAGGACAGTGAGAGTGGAAGAGGGGTTGAAGACAGGTTGATTAATGGGTAGAAATATACACTTGGATAGGAGAAATAAGACCCAGTGTTTGATAGATCACAGTTAACATTAATTGATTGTACATTTCAAAGTAGCTAGAAGAGAATAATTCAAATACTTCTAGCATAAAGAAAGGATCAATATTTAAAGTGATGGATATCCCAATTACCCTGACTTGATTATATGAATCAAATTATCACATGTACTCTCAAAATATATACATCTAATATGTATCAATAAAAAATCATTAATTTTTAAAAGTACTTAGCATTTAGTATTTGATTAACATTAGCTGTTGTTTTTATTGCTGCTATTGTTATTATTAAAGAGAAAGTGGTTGTTGTCATTATCGTTATTAAGTAGAACGTTTAGAGCTTCTATTTCCTGACTACCCTCACTCCCACCCTGAGTGCTTTTCAGACTTTTCCATTCAAGTTCCTCTGTTGGCTGAAGGCAGTAAAGATGCAGACTCCAGGAGGATCAAGGAGAGGGGAGGTTCCAGGTGTCCTTGTGCAACCCTGAAATTTCTTTAAACCACTTGCTTTCTCTCTGTTTTATATTATGTCACAAATTATGTATGCACTATAGATGTGCTTTTTAATATGCTATTCCTTAATATAGTCATGTCTCCTCTAATATAAAATGCTTTAAATTATATAGCAGGTCAAATGTTTAAATTGTGTCCAAAAAAATCTTTAAGGAAAATTGGTACCCAGGGAGAGTCACTATGTTTCTCTCCCAACACATACCTGGAGGTCATAACTCATTCCAGGTTACCACAATTCTCATGCCTTCATGGTTGGAGGTTTTCCTTCCAGAAAGATCAAATAGAAAGACATACAGTCAGTCATTAAACTGTCAAATACTTATTAAACTTTATTTTTGGGAAGACACATAGTAAATACTACAGAGGATTCCACCACACACCACCTTTGTGCTCCAGGAGTTTATCATATTTAAGCATGCTAGTGATGTCTTCTGTAAGCAACCCATATTTCTCGGCCTTCCCCAGTTGGTGAGGAGGTGGTCAATTTTCTTGGGCACTCCCACCACATTTCCTGCAATATGGTTTTGATTATAGCTGTATATTTCCAAACCCAAGTTGGACAAGGATAAAATCTTTTTCTCAGGAGGATCCTCAGCCCTTATGTAAATCAGTGAATATGAACGACTTGGCTACCTCTTCCAGTTCTTTGCATGTTCCATACTGTCTCATCTCTGAGCCTTGCCATGTTGTCTCCTCTGCCTGTCTTATCTCTTCCCTCTCCCTTCCCCAGGCCATTTACTGAGTAATTCCTATTCTTCCTTCAGGTCTCCCTGCTGCCCCCCAGTTCTGAACTGGGTGCTCCTCATCTGTTCTCACAGAAACCTCTCAACTTTCCCTTCTCATTGTTATACTTTGTTGCACTTACTTGTTTGATGGTCTCTCTCCCCTGGAAGATTTCATCCCATAAGCGTGGAAACTGTAACTGTGAAAAGCCAGCACTTGCCTAATGTCCAACAGAAATTCACTGCCATTTGTTGAATGGATGGTGGATGTGGCTTAGCTCCACTTTCCAGAAATCTTCTGTGTCACAGAGGAAAGAAATATCTGTGTGGGCAGGACATCTTCTTCTGATCTAAGTCATGTTCATGTGAGCAAAATGGCCAAATTGTGGTACAGCCAATCTGGGAAGCTTTGGACCATCTTATCTAACAATTCAATTCCTATTGCATCCAACATCAGTGAAAGAGAGACTGGTTGATAATGCAGTCTTACTCTCCAAAACAGAAGGTCTCTGATCTACTTAGTCAAGGTGTGATAATGCTGCCTTTGATAACTAGGAGGATTTGAACTTAGGAAGCCCTTAGTTCGCAACATGTAAATATATATATATACTTTAAGTTCTGGGATACATGCGCAGAACGTGCAGGTTTGTTACGTAGGTATACATGTGCCATGGTGGTTTGCTGCACTCATCAACCCGTCATCTACATTAGGTATTTCTCCTAATGCTATCCCTCCCCTAGCCCCCCACCCCCTGACAGGCCCCTGTGTGTTATGTTCCCCTCCCTATGTCCATGTGTTCTCATTGTTCAACTCCCACCTATGAGTGAGAACATGCAGTGTTTGGTTTTTTGTTCTTGTGATAGTTTGCTGAGAATGATGGTTTCCATCTTCATCCATGTCCCTGCAAAGGACATTAACTCATCCTTTTTTATGGCTGCATAGTATTCCATGGTGTATATGTGCCACGTTTTCTTTATCCAGTCTATTATTGATGGACATCTGGGTTGGTTCCAAGTCTTTGCTATTGTGAATAGTGCCGCAATAAACGTATGTGTGCATGTGTCTTTACAGTAGAATGATTTATAATGCTTTGAGTATATACCCAGTAATGGGATCACTGGGTCAAATAGTATTTCTAGTTCTAGATCTTGAGGAATTGCCACACTGTCTTCCACAATGGTTGAACTAATTTACACTCCTACCAACAGTGTAAAACCGTCCCTATTTCTCCATATCCTCTCCAGCATCTGTTGTTTCCTGACTTTTTAATGATTGCCATTCTAACTGGTGTGAGATGGTATCTCACTGTGGTTTTGATTTGCATTTGTCTAATGACCAGCGATGAGGAGCATTTTTTTTTTTTTTTTTTGAGACGGAGTCTTGCTCTGTTGCCCAGGCTGGAGTGCAGTGATGTGATCTCAGTTCACTGCAAGCTCCGCCTCCTGGGTTCACGCCATTCTCCTGCCTCAGCCTCCAGAGTAGCTAGGACTACAGGCGCCCATCACCGCGCCCAGCTAATTTTTTGTATTTTTTAGTAGAGACGGGGTTTCCCCGTGTTAGCCAGGATGGTCTCGATCTCCTGACCTCGTGATCCACCCGCCTCGGGCTCCCAAAGTGCTGGGATTACAGGCATGAGCCACCGCGCCTGGCCAATGATGAGCATTTTTTTCATGTGTCTGTTGGCTACACACATGTCTTCTTTTGAGAAGTGGCTGTTCATATCCTTTGCCCACTTTTTGATAGGGTTGTTTTTTTCTTGTAAATTTGTTTGAGTTCTTTGTAGATTCTGGATATTAGCCCTTTGTCAGATGGGTAGATTGCAAAATTATTCTCCCATTCTGTAGGTTGCCTGTTCACTCTGATGATAGTTTCTTTTGCTGTGCAGAAGCAGCTCTTTAGTTTAATTAGATCCCATTTGTCAGTTTTGGCATTTGTTGCCATTGCTTTTGGTGTTTTAGACATGACGTCTTTGCCCATGCCTATGTCCTGAAAGGTATTGCCCAGGTTTTCTTCTAGGGTTTTTATGGTCCTGGGTCTTGCATTTAAGTCTTTGATTCTTCTTGAGTTGATTTTTGTATAAGGTGTAAGGAAGGGGTCCAGTTTCAGTTTTCTGCATATGGCTAGCCAGTTTTCCCAACACCATTGATTAAATAGGGAATCTTTTCCCCATTGCTTGTTTCTGTCAGGTTTGTCAAAGATCAGAAGGTTGTAGATGTGTGGTGTTATTTCTGAGGCCTCTATTATGTTCCATTGGTCTATATATCTGTTTTGGTACCAGCACCATGCCGTGTTGGTTACTGTGTAGCCTTGTGGTATAGTTTGAAGTCAGGTAGCATGATGCCTCCTGCTTTGTTCTTCTTGCCCAGGATTGTCTTGGCTATGTGGGCTCTTTTTTGGTTCCATATGAAGTTTAAAGTAGTTTTTTCCAATTCTGTGAAGAAAGTCAGTGGTAGCTTGATGGGGATAGCACTGAATCTATTAATTACTTTGGGTAATATGCCCATTTTCACAATATTGATTCTTCCTATTCTTGAGCATGGAATGTTTTTCTATTTGTTTGTGCCTTCTCTTATTTCCTTGAGCAGTGGTTTGTAGTTCTCTTGGAAGAGGTCCTTCACATCCCTTGTAAGTTGTATTCCTAGGTATTTTATTTTCTTTGTAGCAATTGTGAATGGGAGTTCACTCATGATTTGGCTCTCTGTCTGTTACTGGTGTATAGAAATGCTTGTGGCGGGGGTGGAGCAAGATGGCCGAATAGGAACAGCTCCAGTCTCCAACTCCCAGCACGAGCGACACAGAAGACCGGTGATTTCTGCATTTTCAACTGAGGTACTGGGTTCATCTCACTGGGGAGTGCCGGACGATCGGTGCTGGTCAGCTGCTGCAGCCCGACCAGCGAGAGCTGAAGGTGAGGCATTGCCTCACCTGGGAAGCGCAAGGGGGAAGGGAATCCCTTTTCCTAGCCAGGGGAACTGAGACACACAACACCTGGAAAATTGGGTAACTCCCACCCCAATACTGTGCTTTAAGCAAACAGGCACACCAGGAGATCATATCCCACACCTGGCCGGGAGGGTCCCACACCCACGGAGCCTCCCTCATTGCTAGCACAGCAGTCTGTGATCTACCGGCAAGGCAGCAGCAAGGCTGGGGGAGGGGTGCCCGCCATTGCTGAGGCTTAAGTAGGTAAACAAAGCTGCTGGGAAGCTCGAACTGGGTGGAGCTCACAGCAGCTCAAGGAAACCTGCCTGTCTCTGTAGACTCCACCTCTGGGGACAGGGCACAGTAAACAATAATAAACGCAGCAGAAACCTCTGCAGACGCAAACGACTCTGTCTGACAGCTTTGAAGAGAGCAGTGGATCTCCCAACACGGAGGTTGAGATCTGAGAACGGACAGACTGCCTGCTCAAGTGGGTCCCTGACCCCTGAGTAGCCTAACTGGGAGACATCCCCCACTAGGGGCAGTCTGACACCCCACACCTCACAGGGTGGAGTACACCCCTGAGAGGAAGCTTCCAAAGCAAGAATCAGACAGGTACACTCGCTGTTCAGAAATATTCTATCTTCTGCAGCCTCTGCTGCTGATACCCAGGCAAACAGGGTCTGGAGTGGACCTCAAGCAATCTCCAACAGACCTACAGCTGAGGGTCCTGACTGTTAGAAGGAAAACTATCAAACAGGAAGGACACCTACACCAAAACCCCATCAGTACATCACCATCATCAAAGACCAGAGGCAGATAAAACCACAAAGATGGGGAAAAAGCAGGGCAGAAAAGCTGGAAATTCAAAAAATAAGAGCGCATCTGCCCCGGCAAAGGAGCGCAGCTCATCGCCAGCAACGGATCAAAGCTGGACGGAGAATGACTTTGACGAGATGAGAGAAGAAGGCTTCAGTCCATCAAATTTCTCAGAGCTAAAGGAGGAATTACGTACCCAGTGCAAAGAAACTAAAAATCTTGAAAAAAAAGTGGAAGAATTGATGGTTAGAGTAACTAATGCAGAGAAGGTCATAAACGAAATGAAAGAGATGAAAACCATGACACGAGAAATACGTGACAAATGCACAAGCTTCAGTACCCGACTCGATCAACTGGAAGAAAGAGTAATAGCGATTGAGGATCAAATGAATGAAATGAAGCGAGAAGAGAAACCAAAAGAAAAAAGAAGAAAAAGAAATGAACAAAGCCTGCAAGAAGTATGGGATTATGTAAAAAGACCAAATCTACGTCTCATTGGGGTGCCTGAAAGTGAGGGGGAAAATGGAACCAAGTTGGAAAACACTCTTCAGGATATCATCCAGGAGAACTTCCCCAACCTAGTAGGGCAGGCCAACATTCAAATCCAGGAAATACAGAGAACGCCACAAAGATACTCCTCGAGAAAAGCAACTCCAAGACACATAATTGCCAGATTCACCAAAGTTGAAATGAAGGAAAAAATCTTAAGGGCAGCCAGAGAGAAAGGTCGGGTTACCCACAAAGGGAAGCCCATCAGACTAACAGCAGATCTCTCGGCAGAAACTCTCCAAGCCAGAAGAGAGTGGGGGCCAATATTCAACATTCTTAAAGAAAAGAATTTTAAACCCAGAATTTCATATCCAGCCAAACTAAGTTTCATAAGTGAAGGAGAAATAAAATCCTTTACAGATAAGCAAATGCTTAGAGATTTTGTCACCACTAGGCCTGCCTTACAAGAGACCCTGAAGGAAGCACTAAACATGGAAAGGAACAACCAGTACCAGCCATTGCAAAAAACATGCCAAAATGTAAAGACCATCAAGGCTAGGAAGAAACTGCATCAACTAACAAGCAAAATAACCAGTTAATATCATAATGGCAGGATCAAGTTCACACATAACAATCTTAACCTTAAATGTAAATGGACTAAATGCTCCAATTAAAAGACACAGACTGGCACACTGGATAAAGAGTCAAGACCCATCAGTCTGCTGTATTCAGGAGACCCATCTCACACGCAGAGACATACATAGGCTCAAAATAAAGGGATGGAGGAAGATTTACCAAGCAAATGGAGAACAAAAAAAAGCAGGGGTTGCAATACTAGTCTCTGATAAAACAGACTTTAAACCATCAAAGATCAAAAGAGACAAAGAAGGCCATTACATAATGGTCAAGGGATCAATTCAACAGGAAGAGCTAACTATCCTAAATATATATGCACCCAATACAGGAGCACCCAGATTCATAAAGCAAGTCCTTAGACACTTACAAAGAGACTTAGACTCCCATACAATAATAATGGGAGACTTCAACACTCCACTGTCAACATTAGACAGATCAACGAGACAAAAAGTTAACAAGGATATCCAGGAATTGAACTCATCTCTGCAACAACCAGACCTAATAGACATCTATAGAACTCTCCACCCCAAATCAACAGAATATACATTCTTCTCAGCACCACATCGTACTTACTCCAAAATTGACCATATAATTGGAAGTAAAGCACTCCTCAGCAAATGTACAAGAACAGAAATTATAACAAACTGTCTCTCAGACCACAGTGCAATCAAACTAGAACTCAGGACTAAGAAACTCAATCAAAACCGCTCAACTACATGGAAACTGAACAACCTGCTCCTGAATGACTACTGGGTACATAACGAAATGAAGGCAGAAATAAAGATGTTCTTTGAAACCAATGAGAACAAAGATACAACATATCAGAATCTCTGGGACACATTTAAAGCAGTGTGTAGAGGGAAATTTATAGCACTAAATGCCCACAAGAGAAAGCAGGAAAGATCTAAAATTGACACTCTAACATCGCAATTAAAAGGACTAGAGAAGCAAGAGCAAACACATTCAAAAGCTAGCAGAAGGCAAGAAATAACTAAGATCAGAGCAGAACTGAAGGAGATAGAGACACAAAAAACCCTCCAAAAAATCAATGAATCCAGGAGTTGGTTTTTTGAAAAGATTAACAAAATTGACAGACCACTAGCAAGACTAATAAAGAAGAAAAGAGAGAAGAATCAAATCGACGCAATTAAAAATGATAAAGGGGATATCACCACCGACCCCACAGAAATACAAACTACCATCAGAGAATACTATAAACACCTCTACGCAAATAAACTGGAAAATCTAGAAGAAATGGATAATTTCCTGGACACTTACACTCTTCCAAGACTAAACCAGGAAGAAGTTGAATCCCTGAATAGACCAATAGCAGGCTCTGAAATTGAGGCAACAATTAATAGCCTACCAACCAAAAAAAGTCCAGGACCAGATGGATTCACAGCTGAATTCTACCAGAGGTATAAGGAGGAGTTGGTACCATTCCTTCTGAAACTATTCCAATCAATAGAAAAAGAGGGAATCCTCCCTAACTCATTTTATGAGGCCAACATCATCCTGATACCAAAGCCTGGCAGAGATACAACAAAAAAAGAGAATTTTAGACCAATATCCCTGATGAACATCGATGCAAAAATCCTCAATAAAATACTGGCAAACCAGATTCAGCAACACATCAAAAAGCTTATCCACCATGATCAAGTGGGCTTCATCCCTGGGATGCAAGGCTGGTTCAACATTCGCAAATCAATAAACATAATCCAGCATATAAACAGAACCAAAGACAAGAACCACATGATTATCTCAATAGATGCAGAAAAGGCTTTTGACAAAATTCAACAGCCCTTCATGCTAAAAACGCTCAATAAATTCGGTATTGATGGAACGTACCTCAAAAGAATAAGAGCTATTTATGACAAACCCACAGCCAATATCATACTGAATGGGCAAAAACTGGAAAAATTCCCTTTGAAAACTGGCACAAGACAGGGATGCCCTCTCTCACCACTCCTATTCAACATAGTGTTGGAAGTTCTGGCTAGGGCAATTAGGCAAGAGAAAGAAATCAGGGGTATTCAGTTAGGAAAAGAAGAAGTCAAATTGTCCCTGTTTGCAGATGACATGATTGTATATTTAGAAAACCCCATTGTCTCAGCCCAAAATCTCCTTAAGCTGATAAGCAACTTCAGCAAAGTCTCAGGATACAAAATTAATGTGCAAAAATCACAAGCATTCTTATACACCAGTAACAGACAAACAGAGAGCCAAATCATGAATGAACTTCCATTCACAATTGCTTCAAAGAGAATAAAATACCTAGGAATCAAGGGTATTACAAGGGATGTAAAGGACTTACAAGGGATGTAAAGGACCTCTTCAAGGAGAACTACAAACCACTGCTCAGTGAAATAAAAGAGGACACAAACAGACGGAAGAACATACCATGCTCATGGATAGGAAGAATTAATATCGTGAAAATGGCCATACTGCCCAAGGTAATTTATAGATTCAGTGCCATCCCCATCAAGCTACCAATGAGTTTCTTCACAGAATTGGAAAAAACTGCTTTAAAGTTCATATGGAACCAAAAAAGAGCCCGCATCTCCAAGACAATCCTAAGTCAAAAGAACAAAGCTGGAGGCATCACGCTACCTGACTTCAAACTATACTACAAGGCTACTGTAACCAAAACAGCATGGTACTGGTACCAAAACAGAGATATAGACCAATGGAACAGAACAGAGTCCTCAGAAATAATACCACACATCTACAGCCATCTGATCTTTGACAAACCTGAGAGAAACAAGAAATGGGGAAAGGATTCCCTATTTAATAAATGGTGCTGGGAAAATTGGCTAGCCATAAGTAGAAAGCTGAAACTGGATCCTTTCCTTACTCCTTATACGAAAATTAATTCAAGATGGATTAGAGACTTAAATGTTAGACCTAATACCATAAAAATCCTAGAGGAAAACCTAGGTAGTACCATTCAGGACATAGGCATGGGCAAAGACTTCATGTCTAAAACACCAAAAGCAACAGCAGCAAAAGCCAAAATTGACAAATGGGATCTAATTAAACTAAAGAGCTTCTGCACAGCAAAAGAAACTACCATCAGAGTGAATAGGCAACCTACAGAATGGGAGAAAATTTTTGCAATCTACTCATCTGACAAAGGGCTAATATCCAGAACCTACAAAGAACTCAAACAAATTTACAAGAAAAAAACAAACAACCCCATCAAAAAGTGGGCAAAGGATATGAATAGACATTTCTCAAAAGAAGACATTCATACAGCCAACAAACACATGAAAAAATGCTCATCATCACTGGCCATCAGAGAAATGCAAATCAAAACCACAATGAGATACCATCTCACACCAGTTAGAATGGCGATCATTAAAAAGTCAGGAAACAACAGGTGCTGGAGAGGATGTGGAGAAATAGGAACACTTTTACACTGTTGGTGGGATTGTAAACTAGTTCAACCATTATGGAAAACAGTATGGCGATTCCTCAAGGATCTAGAACTAGATGTACCATACGACCCAGCCATCCCATTACTGGGTATATACCCAAAGGATTATAAATTGTGCTGCTATAAAGACACATGCACACGTATGTTTATTGCGGCACTATTCACAATAGCAAAGACTTGGAATCAACCCAAATGTCCATCAGTGACAGATTGGATTAAGAAAATGTGGCACATATACACCATGGAATACTATGCAGCCATAAAAAAGGATGAGTTTGTGTCCTTTGTAGGGACATGGATACAGCTGGAAACCATCATTCTTAGCAAACTATCACAAGAACAGAAAACCAAACACCGCATGTTCTCACTCATAGGTGGGAACTGAACAATGAGATCACTTGGACTCAGGAAGGGGAACATCACACACTGGGGCCTATCATGGGGAGGGGGGAGGGGGGAGGGATTGCATTGGGAGTTATACCTGATGTAAATGACGAGTTGATGGGTGCAGCAGACCAACATGGCACAAGTATACATATGTAACAAACCTGCATGTTATGCACATGTACCCTACAACTTAAAGTATAATAATAATAAATAAATTAAAAAAAAAAAAGAAATGCTTGTGAATTTTGCATATTGATTGTATCCTGAGACTTTGCTGAAGTTGCTTATCAGCTTAAGGAGATTTTGGGCTGAGACCCCTAGTAGTAAAGCTCCCCTTCTGATAGATTTGCCAGTTGTAAAGCTGTTAGAGCAGCTGCCAATAAACTCAGCAAGTTTGTAAAAGGCAGAGAGAAGCATAGTATTGGGCAAAGAGCAGCAGAGAGAAAAGGAGGAAATGTAGTTCCAGCTCCATCACCTCACCTTTCTGCACCCCACTTCTCTGGAAAGAGGAGCAGGATGGAATCAGCTCTGCTTATGCTGAAATCGTATTACCATGCCAAGTAAATGTGCACTCCAGGCCAGCATTTAGCAGTAACAAAGATCACTGCACCTGAGGTTTCAGGGATATGGGACCTCACAATAGTTTGGAGTCTAGGTATCAGAGAAGCAAACTTGGGTTTGATGCCCTGAGTGAGCCTCTTACTCACCTGTCACCCATGGACAATTCTTCTGCATAAGCCTTAGTTTCCTCATTTGTAAAATGCAGATGATAATATTAACCTACCTCATTGGATTGTTATGCTTAAATGAGAGAAATTCTTATAGATAAATCACTCAGAACAGTGGCAGGTCATGGTGCAGTCTCAATAAATGTTTGTTGTTTTAGTTAAGTGAATGTACACAGATTGTAATACTTCTATATTCTCATAATATGTATGTGCTAATCACCATTACTAGTCACCATTAGTAATAAAGCCTTTCTCACAGGGCAGCATGTTTCTGTGCCCAGATTGTCTATGGTTTTGACCGGTAACCACTTCTCAAACACACATGAAAGTTGCTGTCAGTGGTATTGAGAATCCTGCCTCGATAGGAAATATTAACTCCCATTATTTCCATTTTAAGGAAGCATTTTTGGAAGTCAAGTAATTGCACAGCATTTTGAACTATCTCATAAGCTGTGGCATTTGATGGCAAAAATTGGAATAACTAGAAATTATTTCTTTTAAAGAAAGGAAACCAAGGCGATTATATATTTACTTGTTTTTATAGCATCACAGTGTATTGTAAAAGTAAGAACTCTTTTTGAAACTCACTTTTAGGAGGGGATTTTTTCTTTGTCAGTGAAGCTATATACCTTATATTATTGCCGAATTCCTGGCAATATATTCTAGCTAGAATTATTACTTTTTGGCAGGGTCACAAAGGGACTCAGAGGCCAAAAGTAAAGTACATGTGATGGAAGGAAATCCATTTCCACGTCTTTGACTGAGAAAACCCCGAAGATCTTTAAGGGATTTTCTCGTCTAGTTTAGGTACACAAGTGGATTGGGTCCATGTTTGGGTTTTCAGATACTGCAAAGACTAAAAGGCACTAAGCTTACCCTTTAAATCAATTTGCCTATGTTTTTGTTAGATGATAACTATAATTTGTTACATGATAACTATTTGCTATGATAATTTAAAAATAAAAGCAAGAAACCATTTTCAATTCCAAGTGGCATTTCTAGTCCTTGTTTTAAACATCCCCCTTCTCCCTGCCGACCTCCTAGAATAGAGATGAGAGTCAGTGAAACGCTACCCAGGTGTGTCACTGATAGCAGTGAGTCACTCACACAGCTTCCTTGGTGATGAAACTCCTTATATTTGGATTGAATGGTTTTAGCAGTAAAAATGGTTGTTGCCAACTTTATTGGAAATTGTGACTACTAATGGAATTGATGTTTAAGCTACAGATTCCCAATAGGCCTGTGTCCATTTTTATTCTTTTTTATGCTTTCACAGAAGCAAAATGTAAATTTAGTATTTTTACAAGTTTTGACCATTAATGGCATTATTATTTTTGCACCACAGCCCAAACAGTAAAATTTTACAATGATTTCAATCAGTTTCCCCAGGCTCTTCTCACTTCTCACGGCCTTCCCAGTGGCAAGCATGGTTCTATTTGTCAACTTGTCCAATACACTTACCCACAGAATTAAGCACACATTTCTCAGACCCAGTCTTTTTCTCTGCGACATATCTCGAACCACCCCCCTTATCTGGACTCCTTTTGTCTCAACTCTGTACTGCAGCAAAGTGGACTGTGAACAGGAGACAACTTTCCCTACTACAAGCTCTGCCTGTTCTCTGTATCTTGAATACCTTGCCCTCATCTCCACCTGCGAAGATCTGAGACACCTTCCTTGTTAAGAGCCACGATTTTTCTCTGCTTACTCTGTGTCAGGCGTTGTCCTTAGCACATCATAGTGCATCATCTTGTGTAATCCCACCACAACTGAGGAAGTGGGAAATACCACGATGTATTTTACAGATGGGAATCTAAAGCAGAGAAAAGTAAAGTTGCACCAGGTCACACTGCTAGTGTGTGGGTTGGAGTCAGGACTAAAACCCAGATCTGTGGATTCTATGCCCAAACCACTGTGCTGCTTTAGACCTTTCTCAAGAGCTATCTTAGCCATAGAGCTTTGCTTCATTCCCCAACTGGTTTTAACAGATCACGTTTTAGAACCGGAGAGTGAGGACTATTTTCTGTTTAATTTCAATGCCCTCTTGCAGCACCTCACACAAGCCCTTTCACATAATGGGAGTCCAGTACATACTTGTTAAATTAAATTTACCTAGAAAACAATTAGTCACAAAATTTAATGGTCTTGACAGTAAACTCAGAAGTCTAGAGACCGTGGGCAGTTACAGAAGGCTTGATGTGGAGGTGGAGCTCGGTTGGGCTTTGATGACCTGGGTGGATTTGGTGAGTGAGAAGGAAAAGAGGGTCTACTCCACGTGTGGTGATCATCTAAAGGAAGTCAAGGGAGGAGGAAAGATCATGGCATACCAGAGGAACCGTGAAAAAAGCAGTGCCTAGCAGACACGATGAGTTAATGTGCTTTGGGGAAGGATATGAGATTGGGCAGATTAAATAGGCTTTATGGATTATGGAACGGTTCGAGCGCCAGGCAAAGAAATGTGGGCCTAATGCATGCTGATGATTTAGATATTCTTCTGTGACATTGTGTTCCTGACATTCATCTATGTGGTGTGTAATTTTAGTTCATTCATTTATAATACTATATAATATTCCATTGTGTGACTATATCACAATTTATCTACACTAATATAGTTGAACATTTGGGCTTTTTTCCTAGTTTTTTTTTTTTTTTTTTGTTTTACTATTATGAATGTTGCTGCTGTGAATATTCTTATATGGGTTTCCTAGAGCATATGTACCATTTCCCCTTGTGTATATATATCTAATGGCTAGGCCATGTGATATGCATGTCTTCAACTTTTTCCATAAGGGCAAATTGTTTTCCCAAGTGGTTGTGACAATTTACACCCCACCAGCAATGTATGAGTTTCTGTTTTTCCATATTCTTGCCAACACTTGGACTTGGTTTGGTCATACTTTAAAATTTTTGCCTACTTGTGGGATGTGAAATGTTATTTCACATTTTCATTTCTTTATGCTATTTTGAGATAAGAAGTTCTTTTTATTGTCGGTCTTTTTCCTCCATAGTTCATGCTTTTAGTCTCTTTTTAAGAAATAGTTTCCCATCACCAGGTTATGAAGATATTCATCTTCTTAAAGCTGTATAGTTTTGCCTTTCACATTTAAGTCTCTAATCCACCTGAAATTTCATTTAGATGTATGTATGAGAATGTTCTCTTTTTTTTCTATACTCCTTCATGTTTGGTAAACTGTTAAAAGTGAGGAAGTCTGGTGTTTAATCTCTGTGGAATTTTTAAACTACTAATTCAATTTCCTTAATGGGTATCGAACCATTCATGTTTTTAATTTATCTTGAGTCAGTTTTATGGCTTATATTTTTCCTTAGAACAGATCCATTTCTCCTAAGTTTTCCAATGTATTTGCAAACAGTTGTTCATAATGTCCTCATAATTTTTAAAAAATCTCTGCAGCATCTACAGCTATGTTTCCTTCTCATTCCTGATATTGCTTACATGTATTCTCCATTTTTTCACTTTATCAATCTTTGTGGAAGTTTGCAACTTATCAGTATTTTCAAATAGTTCCAGCTTTGTTGATTCTCTATATTTTCCATTTGTTTTTGATAGCACTAATTTATGCTTTTTAATATTTTTCCCTTCTTTCTCAATTTATTCTGTTGCTTTTTCTGATTTCTAATGTTCAGTCTTTCTTCTTTTCTAAATAAGTATTAGAAACTATAAATTTTCCCATAATTATCAATTTAGCTTTATATCACAAGTTTTGAAATGTAGTATTTTGTTGTCATTCCATTTTCAATATTTTCTCATTTTAATTATAATTTCTTACTTGGCCTATAAGTTATTTAAGTGTGTTTCTTTCTTTTATTCTTAAATATTCAGTTAACTCACATTTAAAAGATCAAATTCCCCTAAATTTTTATACCATTTGCATAGTCACAGTCCCTTAGACCTTTCAAACCAAAACTATAAGTTCAGTATATCTAATTATCTCAAATGCTTCAAACACCCAAAATACAGACTTATACATCAAAATCAACAAAACTTCGTAAGTATGTAAATCTAGTAAGTTAGACATCAATTCTGCAGTTCAAATTCTCTTAACTAGTTTATCTGAAAACCACAGGTCAAGCATAACAAAGAGCACGCAATGATAGTAGAACTCATTAGTATATAAAAGTGTAATTATAATTTTTAAAAATACCTTTCTTAAGACTGTAAATTTATTCATACAAGAAATGGGACAGAATTGCCTTCCTAAACTCACTGAGGTTACTCTATAACCTTGCTACTCAACGTAGGGTCTACAGACCAGCAGCACCAAAATCAGATAAGAATTCATTAGAAATGCAGATTCTCAGGCCCGCCTGAAACCTCCGAAGTCAGAATCTTTATTTTAATAAGATCTCCAGGTGGCTTGCAGGCACATCTAATGTTTGAGGAACACTGATATCCAATACTCAGTACTATAATGCAAGTGTGGGAAAAGGCAATTAGGTGACAAGTCTGTACTGTGATAGGTCAAAGAAATTTAAAACTCCTGGGTGGACCTCCCAAGACTAAACTAGGTGCTCTTAGAGTGAGTTCTTTCCATTCTCAAATTTTGTCTGGCACACTAACCAGGCTTTCAGATGAGCTACAACCAATCACATAAGTTTTCTTTCTTTGCAACATAGGGCTTTCTCTGAAATTTCCCATTTAATCTGTATTGTAACCTCCTACATTAAGACCTGGTGTGTCTCGGTGGAAGTTTGGCCACATGACTCATGCTGCAATTGTGCACTTCTTCCCTTTCATAATTCTAATATGTGTCATTGATATTCATTCTAATGTGATAATGTGGTTCTAAAGGAGTCTGGGAATAGGCTGCAGGAAGGGAAATGGTTGTTGAGCCAGGCCTAATGGAAGGCCGTGTCTGGCATACATCAGGAAGCAGAGGGAAGTTCCAGGGATTCCCAGTGGGAAATCCCACTTCCCTCTTTTCACACCTCCACGCCCTGAAAATGCATAGGTGAAAATGGATAGGCAGAAAGGAAAACGGAAGCAAGAACTAAAGCTCCCTTGTCTGAGGCTAGAATATTTACTTGACAGAGTCAGCCAGTGTTGATCCTAATTTCCTGTGCCAAGTGAGCATGTGTTAGCTGCTGCCCAATGAGAAACATTAATGTCAGCAACAGATTATATTTCCATTTCAGTTGCCCTTTTCACCATTATACAAGAAGTAAGTCATATGGCAAGGTCAATTAATTGTTGGTCTAATTGATTGGTCTAATTATCCTCCCCTAAGGAAGAAAAATTGGTCACTGGGAATGAAAAGGCAGTGCCCTTGAAGCAGTGTTTCTGGGTTATAATATTGCACCTGACTCTGACCCTATTATGAAAGCTTGACCAAATCTCCATTAATTTCTCTGAACTACAGATTATTTATTCATTGAGCAGGGGGACTAGTTACAGAATAATCAGTTTTTCTAGTAAGCCCTGCAATCAAGATTTCCTGACCTGATGCCCATGCTTCTAGAATCTTCCCACACCATTTATTAAATAACACAGTACGTGACTCAGGGCTATTTTCACAACTCTCGGCTTGACAACAGAACTCTTAGAGATTTTTTGCTCAGTACCCAAGTTCTAATCACTCTCTTATCTCAGCCACCCTCAGGAATCAAGAAAAAAACCTCCTAGAGAAGAGTTCAGTATTAGGAGACTTATGAGTTACTGACTTCTGTTGACTGAATGACACAAACAGAGGTCATAGATTCTGCTGCCTGAGTCTGAATCCTGACTCAGCCACTTATTCTCTGCCTTGAGTAAGTTAATTAACCTCTTTTTGCCTCAGCTTCCACACCTGTAAAATGAGGCTAATGAGAATTATCCCACAGTGTTAATGTGAGGATTAAATGAGACAGTACATATAAAAAAGTGTCTGGCATGTGGTAAGCACTCAGTTATTATAAGCTACGTTTATGAAAACATTTAAATATAAAATACAACATTAAATACTCATTTTGGTATATAAATTATCTCAACATTTCTTAAAAGCAGATTTTTCCATGCATTCTACTAAAAAAATAGTTTCTGGTACTTAATTGTGGTAGACATCTCCCACAGTATGAGGAATTCCAGAATCATTGATCTGGGTGTTCTTACCTGAACTCACCGGCACGAGAAGAAAACATCTAGAATATGACTGACTCCTGACTTAGCCTTTTTCTTTTAACAACAGGGGGACTTTTAATCATTGCATTCAGAGTAACACCTGTCAATCACCTTTTTCTCTAATTAAATTTACCTGGAGTTCATTTTAAAGAAAATAATTTGTTCAGCCAAAAGTAGTTGCATATTTATGCCACAATTAGTTAAGGACTCCACAAATGAACCCCTCCCTCTCAGCCTCTGTAAAGAAAGGAGAATGCAGTTGAGAGCCCAGAAGATTTCAGAGCAATTAAGCCTAGAAATGCAGGTGTTTGAAACACCTGTTTCCCCTCCCGCCCACGCCTACTGCCCTGGCCACCCTTCTTCGGTCGGTTAAAATAATTAACTGACGCCGTTGGGAGAAAAGCCCAAGCACTGCTAAGGGCAACAAGTCTCCTTTTCTCCCCTTTCTCAGATTAAATGAGAAAAGTAAAAAGATTCATGGGTGGTCTACAAACAGGAGAGGGGAAAAAAACCTTTCCTCTTCTTTAAAAAAAAAAAAAAGACAAAACCAAGTGACAAGGAAGACATTGTTTCCTACAGCAAACTCAGTGGCTTAAGTTCAGAATTCTATGTTTGTTTTGTGAAAGTGATTGCAGTGCTGTTCATGAGCATGAAAAAAGCTATTTAAGGGATATTTATGTGAGGAAATAAAGCAATTGGGGAGAATGTAATTTTGCCTAACCTGCCTTTTGTGAATACCTGCAAATTTATACTAAATCTCAACAACAGAGTCCCTCCCAAGGGTAAATTGTGGAAATTTTATTGCGACTTTTAAAAATGAAATAGTCCATCGCTAGGAAATCAAGAAATTGTTTTTAAAAATAAAGAAAGTTCAATGTGGCAATTTGATTCAATTTTGGCCATGATGTTTTGTGTATCTCAGTTTTGTTTTCCTGAGTTTCATTAAAGCAACCATTGAATACTATTCGTCATAACTGGGAAAGATAATGATGATAGTTTTGTTTTTATGATTACTGGCACGTTCCCTCTCTATTCAAATTTTTTTTTTTTTTTTTTTTTTTTGAGACAGGGTCTCACTCTGTCACCCTGGTTGGAGTACAGTGGCTCGATGTTGGCTCACTGCAACCTCCGCCTCCTGGGCTCAAGCAATCCTCCCACCTCAGTCCCCCAAGTAGCTGGGTTTACAGGCACGCGCCACCATATCCGGTTTTTTTTTGTTGTTTTCTGTAGAGCCGGGGTTTCATCATATTGCCCAGGCTGGTCTCGGACTCCTGAGGTCAAGCTGTTCACCTGCCATGGCTTCCCAAGGTGCCGGGATTACAGGTGTGAGCCGCTGTGTCTGGCCTCAAACACGAATTTAAGAAGCTTTATGCATTTTAATTGGAACATGTAATTTTGGAAGACAAGGATGATACAGGCCAGGGGACCTGCCAGAGTTAGGAAACTAGTTCAGTATTTAAGCAAATATGCACGCACCTACACTTTTCCATTTTTCCAAAGATAATCTAAGATGACTGATCCAGCTAGACTCTGGACTTGAGTAAAAGCTTTGTGACAATGCCCACATGAAATATACATTGCAGGAAGCGAACGGATTACCGCATACTGTTAATTTCGTCCATAATTCTGACCAATGTATATTTTTTATAATGCCTGATGGTTTTAAAAGTATTCTCATTTGAGGTAACACAGATCTCATAACACCTGTCCTGGAGACGAGGTAGCTAAGGTGTTGGATAGAGGCAGTCACGGAGAGGGAAGGAGAGCGTCTCCGGTTATGAAGGAAACCTTTGAGGACTTAAGCAACTGGTCGCCCACACAGGAAGTGGTAAAACTGGGCTCCTGCTTGACCACCTCCATCCCTTGCCCCAGGTTTCTTGACACCAGATCCAGTGCTATTGACACCACCACCCAGGCCAGGTGAATTCTTCTCCAGTATAGCACTGCCTTTTCACAAACCAGTGTTGAAGCTCATTGTTCAAAATGGCCAGCTCCTGAGAGCAGCATTAATTTTAAATGGCCAGCAGGTGGCAGAGTAAAGCCTACTCCCAAATCTATTCCAGTAGTTTTAAATTATTTGAAACTAACAGCTGAAAAACTTCATTATCAGTTCAATTAAGCTTAGCATTTAAGGTTTCATTAAAATATCGGCAATTATAATATGTAATATAAAGACCTAAGTCCACTGTCAAACTAAAAGCTGATTCTAACACCTGCTTGCTTTTTCCCCTCCGAGCAATCTAACACAATTGTAAAGTAGTTTTTTATTTTTAATTCTGTTTTCCTCTTACTGTGCTACTTAGTGAGAGAGAAATGCTGGCTTGCTACTCATTTTAGTTCCTTTTCTCATTAAGGAAATATTTTTAATAGCTGTGTGTGGCATGAATCCACGAACAGCACAGCTCTGTGTAGGTCCAGGAATGTCTTTATTAAGTGTTCGTTATTAAGCACCAGTTTTCCAACTCCTCCTAGCCTGGTGCTCAGGGGAGATAACCTACAGGAACTGCTCAAATTACATTACACTCCTTGGCTGTATCCTGAGCGGCTCTAAAGGCAGGTGAATTAGAGAAGACTCTCCTCATCAGAACCTTCCTCTCCTTCATAGCATCTTACTTCACGGTGTCATAATTTAAAGGATCTGTAAACCTTGAGGTTCCCAAATGCCATTGTTTAATGCCTTCTTCAGCTGCTTTCATGCATTCTTAGCAAGCACCAATAATGATTAAAAGGGGTTTCCATCCACACATTTGCAGAGATTTTTACTTAAAATACAATCTTCATATAGTGTATCCATACATATACATTCATTTCCATACATACATGCATTTGCCTTTACATATACATATATTTACATACGTTTGTATAAGGATCAAATGTCATTACAATGAATTTCACTGGATTATCTAATTTCCCATATTATCTTGGAATTTTGCTGCTTCAAATATGTTTTAAATTAAAGGAATTAGGTTCTAAGTTATAGAAACTATACCACCTACTTTCTATCACATAAGAACTTGAAGATGTTTAATCTGAATTTAATTTTTTGATATGAGATTTGCCATATGTTCATAGGCATCCATAAATCAATTGATCTTAAAAAAGCACGTTCAGATTATACATATAAATATCTATTTATATATGCTTTGTCTTTTTTTCAGAAAAAAATATTTCAAAAGGACTTGGAGAATTACAAGTTACAAATAATTTTACACCATTAGCTGCTAAGATTTAATTAAAAATGTATTAACTGATATTTCTAGAATTACATAATATCTTTTCAAGCTGATATATATTTTAGCTGACCAAATAAAGTTAAATGTTAATAGTGCAAGTTAGCTGTCTACTTATTCTCTAATTCATCACAGTCAGCAGTTAAGAATGGGGCTTCTTTAGAATATCTCAAATCATGTAATAACACTATTCCATTTTAAATGAATTCAAGGGAACCAAACGGTATAAGAATCCACCAGGAATAGAACAAGTGTGTTGATGGTAATTGTGGAAGTCATTTTGCCTTTCCCTGAAATTGCAAATTCCATTTCACAACCAGGTTAAACTCCCTTCTGTGCCAATTTCCCCATCAACAAGTACACACACATATTTTTAATAGACCCTGAACCATCCCCTCCAGGATTATTTATTTCCTTATTTTTTTAAGAACAATGTCATACCTACATAAAATTTGCTTTAAAAATGTGCACATTTGTTTGCTTTTCCCAACATTACGTGTTTATTTTATAGATTGGGTTGAGAGCTGGAAGACTTTCTTTTTTTTTTTCGTATTTCATCCTAAAAGCCTAAGGATCAATGCCAATTGTATGCTTAGATATTAAGGCAACTTTTCCAGCTGTGCCCTAACTGTTTTCCATTGTGCTCCATACCATGCCCTTGGTGTCATTTTTCTGATTTGAGTGAAACCTATGCAAGACATTAATTGTGTCTTATTACCAGTCCTTGCTCTTCTTTTCATTCCTGGTATGTATGAATGCCCCAAGAGAAATACAACCAATAAAACAAAACAGCAGTATATTCCTCTATACATTGTTTGTGAAACAATGAATATGTGAAAAATTCATATTTGCCAGGGTATTTCAGGGCATTTTGGGGGGGTTTTTTAAAAAGTCCATTGGTCTGTTTCTACCACAGCACCACTTCAAACCTGACTATTGCGCTGATTTAGCCAGAAGGGCAATACTTATGAATCCTTACCTTTACATATTATAGGATTTTGTGCATCAGTGCTCAATACTAACAAAATTAAAAGTGCTGGTATAGCAAAACTAGGGAAAATTTAAAATAGAAAAGTATAGATGTTGCTATAGTTTCATAATGATTATTAATAAAGCAACATTTTGGCTTGTGTTATCTACAGCCTGAATTAAAAGCAGTGAAGAAAGGAGTGAGCTAGTGGAACCTGCATCCAAGTTGCATTTTAACTACTTTCTAAATCTATGGGCATAGGCCTGATGTGGTGGTGGCTCATGCCTTCAATTCCAGCACTTTGGGAGGATGAGGCAGGAGAATCTCTTGAGGCCAGGAGTTGAGACCAGCCTCGGCAGCATATTGAGGCCCCCCCCCACCACCACCAACAAAGAATATGAATATATGGTATACAAAATGTTATTTTGATTTTAAATTTGATAAATGCTGCTTTAATATAGAAGTCATAAGAGTGAAATTACAAAATGGTGTAAAAATCACTTATTCAGATAATCCTTATAATCTCCAGAGGCAAAACATGACTATGAGGACCAAACTCTTCAACCATTATACAGCATTACCTTAAAAATTACTTACTCTTTTGTTCAGTCAGAGGTACTAGAGATTATAAGAAATGTGAAGTCCATCAGCTATTAACTTCAGGCCCGACTAAATAACAGCTAATAGCATTGGAGCACTTTCATCAGAGAGCAATATCTGGAATAAAATATGCATCATATAGCAGGAACACAGTTTTAAGAATTACAGAGAACATTAACTTAAAGTGATAAAATTTTTTCATTTCAACATAATCTTTTAAAATTTACATATCTTTACTTATGTCCGCTTGATTAATAACCCCATTCTTGGGGATGCAGTGGGAAAGAACAGTGGTGTCATTTTTGTGCACCAACATTAATTTATTATAACTAAAATTTATGTAAGTTTAAGTATGTTCCCTGCAGTTTTATTAACTGTGAAAATACAGAGAATATATCTTGAGTGGAAATAAAAATGTATCCTTAATGATAACATTATCAACGGTAAACATCTTTTGACAATTACAAATTGATTTTGGTAACACATTTCATTGTATAAGAAAAGGCGGATATTTTTTAGGACCAATGGCCTGAAATTATACTTTCTTGTATTGAAAAAGGTTAATTAGGAATTGAGCTCAAAGTTAATTTTTTGAAGGTCAGCTGCTATGCTATTGGGTCCCGTGACCCTGTCTCAAGTAATCACAGCATTAACATACAAGTTATAGCTTTCCTTTCACTTGATGACATAATCTCTTTAATTGGTGTCGGGAAGCCTGCATGTGAAAGAACCGTGGAAAACACCTAGAGACTATAATTTTACTCTCTCCATTCACAGGGCAAAAGAAACAAGCCTTAAGAATGTACTAGAAACTCATTACAATCCATAGGCTGTCAACACAAAGCACTCACGTTTCAACCAAGGGTTTTAGGAATGGTCAAGTCTGTTTAGTTCTAACTTCGGCTGGTGAACTATTAACCTTTTCAGAAAAACTGGTGAATGCTACATGTCACATAATCTTCTACGAGAAAGCTAAGAGGGTGGATAATGTTGTTTAACTGATTAGACATAAATGTGAGAAGATAATATTTGCAAAATTATTAAGTGTGCTCTCTGAAAGAAACTACTGGAGTGAGACTCCCTACCTCTTACGTTTCCATAGCCCTTTACATAATTCTCTTTCATAAATTCCGTGTGGCTCATCATGCACACTTAAAATGGCTCATTTTTATTTGGAAGTTTAAATTTACCTTTTACAGGGAACTGATCTTCCCCTAGGTCAGCATGATCGTGACCCTGTTTTCCCAGTGGATTCTGCCTAATAAAGAAGAAAGCTACTATGGAGTAGCCCTTGAAATACCCACTATGAAACTTTTACAAAGATATGCTTTGGGAAAGGGGAGCAAGGGGAATGCTGAAGTTTGTTGAGCCTATCAGCATCAGTTTAGCAACCACTTACTGCAGCAAAAGGTAAAAATGGACCCTCTTCCTGTTCAAGAAACTTGTTCTGATTTTAATAAGTGGGTAGATATTCAAAACCACTTAATTTTACTAAAACAACAAAATCATGCACCACTAGGCCCTAGAAGGGAACAGGAGCAAAACCTAAAGTGTGAATTCTATTTTGATAAATTTTTTTTTTGATCCCAGGGGTGTCTCTGCTAAAATATAATGGTGGAAGGGCCTACTGAAAAATTCTAGGCCAATTATACCACAGAATATATTTTCAAACCTTCCTCTGGCAAAGGAAGGAGGGTGAGCTCCTTTGCTTATGGAAAGGCTCCTAGTCAGCTATTAAAGCAGCTCCTGTCCTTATAGCACTGAATATTTCAATTTGGTTACCTTTTCACGATCTTTTTACCTCTTGAGTTCTGACATGTCTTTTAAAACATTAGACCATCCAAGCAAGAAGTCCTGTGCCTGGAATGCTTTGTGCTGAGCCTTATATTGGGTGCCATCAGCAATGTGGCAAATATAGGGATATGTCATCTAGCAGCAATATAAAATCATCACTTAGAACTGGCTCATCTTTGGTTCTGATATACCAGGCTCTCCCTCTTGCTCCTTGTCTAGACAAAACTGCCCAGTGGGTGTGGGAAGAGATGGAGGTAAAAAGGGCAGGTAGGTGCTTATACTTGCAGACAGTACATATGCCTGCCTTCCTATGATACCTACTAGATAATTACTATATTATGTGTTGACATGTCTTTAATCATGTCTCTGTGTAAGTAATAAATGAGTCTTTTGGGATCTGTTTTGTGTCCTATACACTGTTAGAATTTTTGCAGATGCACAGTACATACAACCAATCAAATAACAGTGTTGGTTGTTTTAATCATAGGGGCATAGCAACTTTCATTTTTAAGTCTTTTCAAGCCACAGATTAACTCATTTTGCCCTGTTATTCAGATTTAGTCACTGGCACAATTTTATTAATAAACATAATAATAACGTACAAATACCTTAACTATTTTTCTGCTTTGTTTAATCCTCTGTGCCTATCTGATAAAGCCTCAGTGATATCAAGGATTGACTGTACCCTGGAAATTGAAGTATTTTTCTCCTCCCACTCCTCAGTAAAACCGACAATGCCCTTTTCCCATCAGGTTTGTTAGCAAAATCTGAACTCTACCATCTAACTAAAATTGTAATTGATAGTATGGGATTTGTATTCCTTCATTACCTGGGAGCTTTCCTCAGGAAGAGGAAATAAAAATCACAAACACTTACCTGTTAATGCCACTGCAATTCTAATCATCCCTGAGTAGTATCTATCATATCTTCCCCATGCTCTTCGAGAAAAGTCCTTATCCTGGCACATGAGGCTATGTATAATCTGGTGCTCAAATACCTCTGCAACCTCCAACCCCCACCATATTGCACTGCTCTCATTCACTAAAGTACCATGTTCTTTCTCTTTTTAGAATCTTGTATGATGTTCTCTCTGCCAAGAATTTCTCTTTCATCTAGACAGTCATTAACTACACATCCTTTAGGGATTAGCTTTGGTGTCATCTCCTCCAGAAAGTTTTACCTACAAGCTTAATAACCCTTCCCCTACATTCTGGGCCATATATCATGCTAAGTGTTCCCTTAGGACCCTGTGCCAAACTCTATCCCAGTACTCTTTATATGTGCCATAATTGTATGATAATACTCTGTTCTCTTGAAGGCCAGGACTGTCTATTTTTTTATCTCTGGATCTCCAATTTCTAGAACAGTGTCTGGCACATATGGGTATCCTGTGAATATTTGTTGAATGCATGTTTCAGTGAGAGTATGTTGTTAATATGTGGGAAACCATTTATTTTTTGTGAAAATCATTTTGTATGATAAAATCCTTGAAGTGTAGGAACCCAGACACATATAGTAATGCTTACTAATCTATTTAAAAATATTTTAAGTATTATTAAAAAATTAATAAATCCAATGATCTGGTTTTAAAACAAGTGTGACCATGTTGGATCATTCTTAACAAAGACGCCAGCATAATCTTTTTATAGGGAATCAACTTAAGCCCCACGCAGGTCACTTTAATTGTGTCCTCTAGATTAAGAAGATGAGCTATTCTGCCCTCTCTTGCCATTACCCCTTCCTCTCTGCCAGGTTAAAATTTTAATGGATATTTAAATGCATATCTTTGAAATAGTGACTGAATTTTGACCAGCAATTTATGCCCTCGTCACAGAGGGCATAATCAAGAAATCAAAATCCTGTCATTTTTGTCCAGTCGTTGTGCAAATCAATGAGCATGCATCGCCTGTGTGCCTTCAGCAAAGTAGGCATTTGTGACTGCAACTCTGAATAGAAGTTTTCCTGTTTACCTTTTATCATTTATTTAAGTTCTAAGGAGACAGACCTGGCCATTTTGTTACAGAATGGATGTTTTCAATGCAAAGAAAAAAAAAATCACAGTTTTGAGTTTTTACAATGTTTGCCCCTTTTCCCAGCAGGGATGTGTTTTGAGTGCCAGGAGACAAAAAGTGTGGCCTCAACAAGCAGAATTTTAAAAAGAACATCATTTTCATTATGTAGTCAATCTCAATTACAAGCAAATGTTTTCTCTGTGGAGACTCTTCTCCTTTCAGGGCATTATGTGAGCCTCTTTTGTGGATTGAGAGAAAGGATCAGTGGTCAATAGGGAGCAGAGTGCTGTGTACGGTGGATTTTTGTATCCCTCCGTCTCCTACATAATGCGTTTTGTCAGGAGAACAGCCCGCCATCCTGAGCAGATTTGCTGAATTAAAGAGCACAGCGGGGATAGGAAACTTGTTGCTAGGTGACTGACCGCCGCTGCTTGGCGGGTCTGGGCCGAAGGTGACTCTCTGCTTTTCTTCCACTACTTAATCTTGCCTTTTAATCTGCATCTATAATTAACTCTGTTAATGCCACACATCCATTTGTTTCTTCTTTACTGCACTTCAGGCAGCCAATTTATCATTATTTAGTCTTTTCACTCAAACAACAAACTATTTTTTCTCCATTAGCGTCATATGAGGCGAAACGTTCTGCAGTGCAAAGAAAGATGTAGACTCAGTAGATATTGCCTCACTTCCTGTGAGAATTTTCAAGGTACTTTTTGCTCATCTGAATGGAAAATACCTCCTTGAGGAAACACTTCTGTTGGCCATTATCTCAACAGCTTGACTGGGCCTAATTAATTGAAATGTTCTTGGTGACTTTAAATTCCTCTCAGTGGTGACACATAATAAAAATTAAAAATTACTTTATTTTTTGGAGGTTATATAATTGTTCAGCACATGGCGTTGCCTCCAATATCTTTGTAGGATGTATTCTTTGTGGTTATTATCAGCCACGGAACCTGGACGTGGATGCAAAACTTAGGGATGCAAAAAAAGAAAGGAGGGACTTTGCAGAATTCATTCTAGCAGCAGCATCTGGAATTCAGCTTGGCTCATGTCAGTGGTTCAAATGTGGTGCTGAACCCAGAGGGAGAACTAAGGTGGCTTTAAAGGACCAGGTCTGTGGCATGATTTTCAACACTGCTCCTGCCTCGATGGCTCCACCGCTGGCTCACTGACCTTCCTAGACATTCTATGTGCTCAGACATAATCTAAGAACTAAGAAATGCAGGTCAATAGGCCTTGACCTCCATTTCTGTGTTCACGCAGGCAGTCTGGTGTAAAGATGTGACCTGGAGACAGGTTGACTGCCTGAGTTCAAATCCCAGGTGTACTACTTACATGTTGTTTGACCTGAGGTAACTTATTTAACCTCTCTATGCCTCAGTTACCTTGACTCTAAAATAGTACTAATAACAGTGGCTGTCTCATTAGGGTTTTATGTCTCATAGGATTAAATGAGTTAACATATGCAAAGCAATTAGTGCTTATCAGCTATTATTATTATATTGACAATATGATGAAACAGTCATCTGACTCATTTTTTCCATGTCTTAAAATAAAACTGCATGTCCATGGTAAATAAAAATAATAAGACATGGAGACTAAATAATACCTTTCACTTAGGGTTTTTACAGCAGTTTAATCACATGATCTCATTAATCCTCCAACTCCTCTAGTTTTGCAAATTCTTCATCTGTGTACAGAGACAGGTTACCATACCAGATAATCTAAATGCACATTTTTCTTAATAATGTATATTTTGTGTGTACTATAATGCTAAACTACAGTTTGGATTTTTAAAAATGTTCAATATGACCCATTTAAATTAAGGAAAGGCAGGTTATGCAGGCTTTTATCCCAGACATATTTGGAGAGCATTAGGCTGTAATTAGACTAACTGGGGCTAGTTGGAGGTTGTGATGGCTCTACTTCAGTGGTGCATAAAAGCATCTTGCTCACAGAGAATTAAGAAGCCAGAATAAGGACCATTAGGATGTCATTTACTACATTTTCATTTGATCAATTTATACTCTTTAATGTGAAGGCCTATTTCGCATCTTTTATGAGGGTGTTAATTCTTTGCCTTTGACTCTCTTTAATACATGTCTATGAAATGTGGCTGCCTGCAAATCTATACTTGTGTGATGATGGAGGTAAGATTACATTGTTGGAGAAAGTGGGCCTAGTCCATTGCTCCCTATCACACCAAACACAACAGGGCAGCTAGAAAACTTTTATTTCTGGTATTCTGAGAATGTGCTAAAATCCCCAGTTTCTTATGAAGAGCACCTGAACCTGTACAACAAATTGAGCTAGACTTGATTTCAGGATATTGCTTTCTTATCTTTCCTATTGACAAGCAATAATAAGTTAACATAAAATAACATTCAAAGCATATGGCTCAACTGAGCACTTGTGTATGATCTCATTTTTCTTAAAAGTCTTCACAGATTATAGAGAATTCCCATTTTATAAGTGAAGAAAGTAAGTCCCATTTTATAAGTGAAGAAGGTAAGCCCCAGTGTTGTCTTAGCTGCCCAAGATGATTCAGTGATTCTATAGCAGGAATGCAATGGAGCACAGACACATTTTCCTCTAGGCCACGTTCACACAGCCTCTATGCTAGGTCTTCTTGCCGATTAAAGCATGCCACAGTCAATAATAAGCTGTTTCTCTCTTGTTTTTGAGAAAGGCTAAGTGATTATCTTAACTGAATTTATAGAATTATTTCACACTTTATTTGAACACTTTTACAATATTTTGTCTCCAAATATAAATAATCAGACACTCTTTAAAATTGTAGTCAGTTTATGAGGCTCCATAGCATGAGTTTGCCAGATAAAGCACCTCATGAAGGGGAAGCTCCATGAGGGCAGGGTCGTGGGAGGAATCGTGTCTTCTGGGCTCACCACTATAATCCCAGCATTTAGTACAGTGCTTGGTACGTAGTAGGGGTTCATATCATATCTACTGAACAATAAATTAGTGAATAAATAAATGAATATATAAAGGAAAAGCTAGTATCCCTAGGATTCATTTTTTTCCAGTAGTTTTCTTACAGTGATTAAAATATGACTCTTTAAAACAAATTTAAAGAATTACTATAAACTTGACTTTTAATTTTCTCATTTTCTCTCCGTTTTAATAAATTATCAACTTTTCAGTGGACAGTGTAGAGATTTGACTAGTCTTTGGTTTAAAATTATGGAGTAAAGTGAGCTCAGTAATGATAACGTATCAGTTTAATTTCTCTATATCCATTATGGGATGAAACAAAAATAAAACAGGTAATTTTAGAGCCTTTCTACTTTTTGCCTTTCCCTAAGGAAATACAACTAAAATTATAACATGTTTTGAAATAAAAAATGTTAGTGTTACTCTCTAATATTTAGGTGATTATGATCATTAAAAATGAATAAAAAGCTCGAAATTTATATTTAAGCTTGAAAGTCTAGAAATTATATATCTTTTCCTTGGTAGCCTAATGAACTATTTAAATAAATGTAACAAATAGTTATAATTATGTACCAGGAGCCATTACTAAGTTAGTTTTGTCATTCTAATATAATTAGGGAAAATTAGCATCAAATAAAGCTCATTAATAAACTTTGATATTTGGTGGCTGATTATCTTTGATTTTGCATCAAAAAGAGAGTCTGTTTTTCATTTATTGCTAAACATATGCCCTTTAGTTAATAAGTTTTGCTAATTGACATAGGTATGCATAATGAGAGCTATGCACTAATAGGATTATGAATATCCCCTTCTCATTTGTTAAAAACCTGACAACACTAATTATTAATCATTTTTCTGCAATAATTATTTGCAGTTGTTTTCAGAAATTTATGAATATTTGTTAGGATAAAGGTTTCTATTTTGCATTTTTTCCCATGTTTTATGTGTTTCATGTTAACTTTATTACTTTTAGTATAATTCTGTATCTAATAAGCAAAGATTATTTAGATACAGAAAAATGCAACCAACAGGGAAGATGTTTTATAACGGTCTTCCTTTTAAAATAGAATATGTCTGATAATTAGATTTATCTCATCATATAAACTTCAGTCACTAAGATCTTGGTGAAAATTCATATAATAATAAACACATTTGAAAACTGTGATTATCATTGAGCAAACTGGACTAAGCAAGTGGTCCAACTCAAAAGAATATATGCAGCATTAAGGGACCTCACACAGCTTTATAGCAAATAGAATATGCCTATTTGTTTTACTGCCTTCAGTACATAATGCTGGTATCTAATCAAATCAAAAGTTCAATAGCCCTTGCCAAATATGTTTCTTTTAGAAAGTTATTTTTAAAAGATATAATTATGCTTATTTTTCTTATGTTTGTGTGATTTTATAGCTATTATATAGCTAAGATACATTAACTTTTCAAAAAGTATTCTACTTCTAACTCTCAGAAAACCTTGCATGGTGATCATTAGATCCAAATAAAATTATACATTTTACCTTTAATTTTTTTGTTTACTCCTCAGAGTGCTGTGTTAAGTGTTTTGGATAAAGTGTAGTAATAATGAGGCATCTATTGCAATGTAAGACTGTGATCCTAGGTAGACACTGTACAGTTCTTTCATTCTTTCCTTCCTTTCCTCAGAAATATTTATTGAGAATCTTCTATGTGCCAGGCATGTTAAATGCTGAGATCTGAGGTCTCTTTCTATATAGAAAGCAGCTTCTCCAGTCGCATTTTTTTCCTCGGCCTCTGATATGGTTTGGCTGTGTCCCCACCCAAATGTCATCTTGAATTGTAGCTCCCATAATTCCCACATGTTGTGGGAGGGACCCGGTGGGAGATAACTGAATCATGGGGGCAGTTTCCCACATACTCTTCTTGTAGTAGCGAATAAGTCTCACCAGATCTAATGATTTTATAAGGGGTTTCTACTTTCTCTCGGCTCTCATTCTCTCTTGCCTGCTGCCATGTAAGACGTATCTTGCTTCCCCTTTGCTTTCTGCCATGATTGTGATGCCTCCCCAGCCATGCGGAACTGTGAGTCAATTAAACCTTTTTCCTTTATAAATTACCCAGTCTCAGGTATGTCTTTATCAGCAGTGTGAAAACAGACTAATCAGCCTCTTTACAAAATAAATGTATTGTTTTAATAATATTTCTTCCCCAAACATTGAAAACAACTTAAAAAGTGATAATTCCCTTTTGAACATACTATACTGAATAATAAAATTCCTTAGTAGAGTGCCAAGATTTTAGACTTCTTTTAGGTAAAAAAATGAATATTTATTTAGGCTAGAAAATAAATAACAAGAAATTACAAACTTCAGAAAGTTTACATATACCATAAACATCACATAATATTTATAGCATAAACATCACAATTTTGCTTAATTTTCTTACATGCCTCTATAATATCTTTCCCCCTGTATTTTTGGAGGAAAATTCTGGAAACCCCCATCAAGTTTCTTTCATATATTAGCTGTAAAAGATGCACTTGCTGTTTGTTGATTTCCTATAGGTTTGTGACTACAAACAAGGGAATCTGATAAATTCCATTTCATGTAATTACTATAGAAATCATTTCTTTCTACATGGGCCTCTCCATGGAGCATCTCACAACATGGCAGCTGGCTTCATTAGAGTGCACAAGCAAGAGGGAACATGCTAGCAAAACAAAGCCACAATCTCTTCTATAATCTACTTACAGAAGTGATATTCTATCACTATTCAGTTGGAAGGAGTCCCCAGGCCCCACCCACACTCACGGGGAGGGGATTACACAGGGCAGATTGCACAGAGGCAGCATCCTTGGGAACTGTGTGGGTGCTGCCTGTCACAGCACCATAGGACACCTTCATAGGGTGGTCTGGACTCTGGCCTCATACCTTCTTGTCATATGCTAGCTGAGCGGGCACAGTGGGCCACAGGAGTATGCTGAAAGCCATTCTGACATTCTGGGGTTGCTTAGACAGACATTCAAGCAACTGCAAGCCACCTAAACATACCCCATTAAACTCAAATAAAATGTGCCCTCAACTTACCAGTCCCTCATCTGGATCTCAAAAGTGCCATTGGCCATTCGAATATCATCTCACACAACTGGTTTTAACTGATTACAGTTAAAATATGTTATACCTGCAAATTTTACAAAAGCATAACTCTGTGAATACATCAGAAAAGGGTCAAAGAACACTTCAGTAGTTTTACTGTCAATCTGCCTCTGAGTGAAAGCCATTATTACTGACTAGGTTGATCCGGAAAAATGCCACAAAACGGGTAAAATTTGGAAATTGCCTTGAAGAACAGTTTTCATCACTGCATTTAAGCCTCTAAAAAATTTGTGACTTTAACATAAGCAAGCCAATTAATCTTTTTCAAAAAGCGAAAGAAGAGTTTGGAGAAATATTTCTTAGATGCTTCTGCTCTTTTAATGACATAACATATTATATATGGTTTTATGTCATAGTAATTATATCAGCTTCCTTACTGACCAGTAAAACCATCAAAAAAAGGTACCCAATAGTAATCAAGGACTGCTATTATCTTTAGGAAAAAAGGTCTTAATCCTGAGGTACAGCCTCAAAGACTAAGAGCCAAGAAAGTGTTTTTATTCTGGCTCAATGCTTGCCTTGAATGAAAAGTTTGAGCAACTCAGTTATCCTCTTTCAGCTTCCACACCTGAAAAACTCAAGCTTTAAACTAGCTGAGCTCTGAGTCCTTTCTAATTTGTCCTTTTCTTTCATAGTACGGTGGTTGTTAAACATGTCTGCAATTTTTTTGACAATGATCCATCAAAGGTAAAATCTAATTCCTCTTTCTTTTAATATGTTAGTATAATGACTCATTTTTAAGGCATAGGATGCAGCAAAAGAGACACTGTGAAACTTCTGAGGTTAGGTTATAAAAATTAATACAGCATCGCTGTCTCTCCTTGAGCTGACAGGTTACTAGTCTGGCTGCCTTGAAGCCGCCATGCTAGAGACCATACAGAGAGATACCTGAAGAACGTTAGTGGTTCTAGCCCCAACACCAGACCTGGTGATCTAATGATAATAGCCTGAAACTTCAAGATGCTGCAAATGGAGAAGAGACAGGCTGTCCCTGAGAGAGCCCTGCCCAACTTGCAGATTCATGAACAAAACAAATTCTGTTGTTATTTTGATTAGCAACTATATGTGGGGTGGTTCGTTATATAGCAACAGATAACCAAAACTCATGATAAAGCCTCTGAAAGCCTGGAGTAAATATTCTAGGAGCTGAAGCAAATTATATTTGAAATAAGACCAAATACATCTCAGTGGGGTGGAATATGCAATTGAAATTTCAAAAAGCTATTTTGCATGTTGCATCATTTAACCATTACTTCAGGGATCCAGATCCTAGAGTAGTGAAGACCTAGGGTCTGTTTTGGGTGGAAGCTCAGGAGACAGCAAGCCTGGGGAAGAAGTCACGTGCATTACCCAGTGTGCTAGAGCAGAAGTTGGGGTGGGGCCCAACAACGAACATCGATGCCACACATCTCAGGAGGCAAGAAAGAGCATCCCAAAGTTCTCATGGGCCTGGAGTGGGGGCACTTACCATTTCTGCTTCTGAAAAGTGTTTCCTTGGCTTCTGAGAATCAACATTCTCCTGTTTCCTCCAACCCTCCTACCTGTTCATTCTCTACTCCCTTTGCAGGCTCATTCTCCTCCTGGCCTTTGAATGTCAGAGTTGCTCAAGTCTCAGTCCTAGGGCCTCTCCTCTTCTTCTCCTTTGAGCTCTAGACCTGTACATGTGACTACTCAACCTAACCAAAATGGAATTTGTGATTGTTCCCCACCCCCAACTTTTCCTCCTTCAGTGCTCCCCAGTGCCTGCTACTCTCTCTACCCAACTATGCATGTTCAAGTCCTGAGTCAGCCACAGTATCTCCCTCCTGCTTACCTAAAACTATATGGGTCCATAAGCCTGTCGTGTTGGTTTTGGCTCCTAAATAGTTCTTAAACCTGTTCATCCCACCATCACCACCATTCTCAACCTAGTTATGGTCACCCTTCACTTGAATGACTGTAATAGCCTCTTTCATTTTTTTTTTATTTTGAAATTAATTTTAGTGTTTCATGTGGTCAAAAATGAGATATGTGACTTCTAAGATTTGGGAATTGGGAAATAAGATTAGCCTCTGAGAGTTAAAATATGAAGCAACTTTAATTTATTATTTTGTAAAAACACAAAACACCTCACTTTATAGGTAGTATAAGAAGATAAGACTCTGGATTTATACTGCCTAGTTCAAATCCTAGCTCTGCCATTTAGTAGCTGCATAATCTTTATTTATTTATTTTTTGAGACAGAGTCTTGCTCTGTCACCCAGGCTGGGGCGCAATGGCACCATCTTGGCTCACTGCTACCTCTGCCTCCCGGGTTCAAGTGATTCTCATGCCTCAGCCTCCTCAGTAGCTGGAATTACAGGCATGCGCCATCATGCCCGGCTAATTTTTTTTTTTTTTTTTTTTGTATTTTTAGTAGAGATGAGGTTTCGCCATGTTGGCCATGCTGGTCTTGAACTCTTGGCCTCATGTGATCCATTCACTTGGCCTCCCAAAATGCTAGAATTACAGGCATGAGCCACCGTGTCTGGCTGTAGCTGCATAATCTTAAACAAATAATTTTTTTTTTGCCTGTTTTCTCTTCTATGGCGATAATGATAGTGCCTGCCTGGTAGGATTTTGATAATTAAATAATTAACACACAGATGTTAGAATAGCCCCTGAGTGTGCTTAAGTATTTAAAAAGTGTTATTATTGTTAAAGTTTTACTTCCAGCCAGAAAGGTGAACAAAAGTGTGAAAATGCTTAAAAAGAAGTGAGGAAGTTATGTTAGCATGGAAAAAAATTTAAATGGAGTCATTTGTTCATTCACTTAAACATTTTTTGAGCACCAATTAGTACCAGGTACTGTCATAAATGCTGAGGATGAAAAGGGAACAAAATAAGCATTCCTGCCACAATGGAATTTATCTTCTATTAGGAAGAGGTGTACCATAAAAGAAGGTAACTATAAATGGGCCAGACCTGAGAGAGACCAGCCACCTGTGAGCTGAGTTGGCTCGAACTCTGACTAACAGGATGTTTGTATTGAATAGTAGCAAATAAAGCATATAAAATCCTCTCTTTGGGAAAATACAAATGCCAAAATAAAGCTGTGATAGTTATATTAAATTGAAAAAAATAACTTTTAAAAGGTCACTAAATGATAAATAAAATATTGTTTGCCTAGAAAGTACAATGTAACTTCAAAATATGTAAAGCAAAAATTCTAAACCTGTATAAATAGTAATATAATTCAAACATCAAAGAAACTTTGGAGACTGTATATGAAAATTATATTATTTGACCATAAGGTAATTAAGTTTGAAATTTATAACAGAAAGATAAATTTTAAACCACATACATTACAATTTTAAGCATACTTTTAAATAATAAATAGATTTAAATGATATTATAATAGAACATTTAAAAATACCTAACACTGAACAATAACTATGCCACAAAATTTACAGAATACAATAACAGTATACTGTAAGAGAAATTTGTAATCTTACTAGACAGAAGAATGGCTTATATTTAAAGAGCTAAGCATCTAACTTAAGAAATTAGGGAAAAGGCAAATAACCCTAAAGAAAATAGAATTAAAGAAATAAAAAATGTTGAGTAGAAATTAATAAAATAAAAAAGAAGAATGAAATAGAGACAATCAACAAAGCCAAAACTTGGTTCTTTGAAAAGACTACTCAAATAGACAACTGCTGAAGAGATCAAATAAGGGAAAAAGGTATAAATATATGCTCCTAAGAATTTAAAAAGGAACTAAGGACCACAGCTATATGAACATCAGACTTTAAGAAGAAAATACAATAAATCTACCAATAATTTTACACTAATAAATTTGAAATAACAATAAAATAATAAGTTGAAAATAGACAAAATAACAAATTATTAGGAAAAGGTAACATCAAAACTGGTGCAAGAAGACAGAAAGCCTGAATAGTGGGTCTTATAACATATATTTGACAAATTGAACAAGAAATGTATGAGAAAGGAAAATTACAGACCAAACGAATTCACCAACATAAATGGTAAAGTCTTAAACAAAATACTAGAAAACTAAGTCAATTAGTGTATTGCAAATACTAACATCATGACCAAGTTGGGTTCATTTGGAGAATGCAAGGTTGTTTTAACATTAGAAAATCTATAAATGTAATGTACCATATAAGCAGATTAAAAGAGAAAACCCATGCGATCACTGCAATTGATGAGAAAAGTATTTGATAAAATTCAACACCTATTCACAAAAAAAAGAACAAAACCTCTCATAGTAAACTTAGGATAAAAGGAAACTTCTTAATCTAATTTTTTTAAAAAGGTATCTCCAAAAATTTACAGCAAATATCATTTTAAGTGACAAAACATTAGAAGAAGTCATTTTAAAATCAGAAAAAAGAAAGAATGTCAACTATCACCTTGGGGTTTTTAGAGAATCCCTAAGGGCTAACCTCAATATAAGAGGTATCAAATACTCCTACAGTCTAAAGTCAGGTGGTGTGATGCCTATTTAGGAAACACTAAGAGACTGTGTACTTCTAAAACATCAGCTAATGCTCATCTTCTGGCTATATAAAAAAGTGCTGAGGGGTTGAAGAGGCTGTTAGGGAGTGTTCTTTTGGAGAAAGTAGTTGGTATCCTAAGCATTCCCAAGCTATATGCCTATCTCCTACTGGTACTGCTACACTGCCCTATCCACCATGAGGGAAAGAAGAGATGGTGCTTCCTCTTAACCTTAAAACAAGTTGAATCAGGATGGTTTTAGGAGAAGCTCTTGGATATTTTAATATCTGTTTCCTCAGAAAACACTAAACTCTAAAAGTGAATGATCATATTTACAGAGACTTGTATTTACAGAGTTGCACTGGTAGAAAATGGCACTTCCACCAATATATTAATATTTCTGATTAGTTGGCACTCCTCAGAAGGCTGAGCATTCTTGAAAGGAACATCTTCTCAAAATTTTCACACCAAGAGTGCAACAAATTTTTGTTTATTTTGTTCTATTTTGTTTTCTTTTGGAGAGTCTCACTCTCACCCAGGCTGGAGTGCAGTGGCACAATCTTAGGTCACTGCAACCTCCACCTTCCAGGTTCAAGCAATTCTCATTCCTTAGCTTCCCGAGTAGCTGGGACTACAGGCACATGCCACCACGCCTAGCTAATTTTTGTATTTTTCTTGTTTTTCTTTTTTTTTTTTTTTAGAAATGGGGTTTCACCATATTAGCCAGACCATATTCTGGCCAAACAAATTCTGGCCAGGCTGGTCTCGAAATCCTGGCCTCAAGTAAACCATCCACCTCAGCCTCACAAAGTGCCGGGACTACAGGTGTCAGCACTGTGCCCAACCAATAAACTTAACATAAAGAAATAAAGGTATACTATAGGATGTAGATTTGGGGAGGAGCAATTAAATAGTCTGCTTCAGTGAAAGATCCCTAAGGCCTACAAACTGTAGTTGGAGTTAGTTCTGATATGTGAGTTTTAAGAACTCAGTCATATATACATACAAAGAGTCCAAAGCCTATCCTTCTCCCTCACTAGATTGTAATCTCTTGAAGAGCAGAGTCTATATTCCAATACATAGTAACCCCACAGTAAATATTTGTTGAACTGAATAACTGCAGGATGACTGATATTAATGATAGAATAGTAATTATGAATTTGCAAAAATTAAAAACCATTACCTTCTACAACATAGATGAAAATTATACATCAAAACCTATTATGATTCTATTACACAGAATTTGTTCTTACCTATGAATAAAACTGCCATTGTCAGAGAGCAAGGAGAATTGACAATGTTTCTGGAACAAATACAACTTTTATATGTGCTTATCATGCGTCAGGTACTCTGCTAAGTGCTTTATGTATATTAACTCAATTAATGTTCACATAAACCCTATGAGAAAACTAAAACTAAAGAAATATCCTAGGGTCACACAAGCAGGTTTTGAACCCATTCATTACACAATTTTTTAAACTACTGGTAAAATTTTGAAACATGTAGTTTATTCAAACTGTGTATTTTTTTAAACAACCAAACGACTTAAATCAAATCTCTTATCGTCAAATTTTCAAAAGAATTATCACACTTTGGGAGGCCAAGGTGGGCGGATCACTTGAGGTCAGGAGTTCTAGACCAGCCTGGCCAACATGGCAAAACCCCGTCTCTAGTAAAAATACAAAAATTAGCTGGGTGTGGTGGTGCATGCCTGTAATCTCAGTTAGTTGGGAGGCTGAGGCAGGAGAATCTGGGAGGTGGAGGTTGCAGTGAGCCGAGATGGTGCCACTGCACTCCACCCTGGGTGACAGAGCAAGACCCTGTCACAAACAAATAAACAAACAAAACACAAACAAGCAAAAGAAATATGAAACTGGGAAGTGGTGTCAGTAAGATGACGAACCAGGAAGCTCCAGGCTTTCCTTCCTCTACAGAGACACCAAGTTAACAATGATATGTGAACCAGAATACCTCTGAGAAATTGTGAGACCAGTTCAGAAGTTATAGCACACAAGCCAATGTAAAACCAAGAAGGGATTCAAGTGAAAGATGTTAAGAAAGTTCATATGTTTTGCTTGCTCATCCATGCCCCCTCTCCATGTGGCTTAGCACAGTGCAACCAGGAAGAAACCCCTCAAACTCAAGCTCCTCCTTCTGGAGTGAATCATGCATCCGGCGTTCTAAGTTTCGTGGAAACCACCAGAGGGACTAGTTTCGGTCTTACTTGATGAATCAAAGGCATAATTTGGAAGCCAGTCAAAACAGAGATAAGCACTGCCATACATTAGAGCTGCAATTTTGCAGGCAGATGCCAAGGGAAATAAGAAATCAGAGAAGGTTTGAGAGGCTGTAGAATCTCTAGCTAGGCTGATTGGTGAACTTCATCTGCACAAAGACTGGGAGTGGTGGTTGCTTTTACAAATACCCAAATCTCAACAAAAGATTACAAGGCATACAAAGAAACAAGAATCATGGCCCAATCAAAGGAAAAATAAAATAAAATTCAGAAACTGATCTTAAAGAAATGCAGATCTATGAGCTGCCTGACAAAGAATTTTAAATAGGCCAGATGCAGTGACTCACACCTGTAATCCCAGCACTTTGGGAGGCCAAGGTGGGTGTGTTGTTTGAGCCCAGGAGTTCAAGACTAGGTTGGGTGAAACCTCATCTCTACAAGAATTCCAAAAATTATCTGGGTGTGGTGGTGTGCCCCTGTGGTCCCAGCTATTCAGGAGGCAGAGGTGGGAGGATCACCGAAGCCCAGGGAGACTGAGGCTGCAGTCAGCCATGATCCTGCCACTGAACTCCAGCCTGGGCAAAAATGTGAGACCCTGCCTCAAAAAAAGTTTTTTTAATAACTGTCATACAGATTCTCAATGAGATAAAAGAAAACACATGTCAACAATTAAATGAAATAAAGAAAATAATGCATGAACAAAATGAGAATATAAAACAAAAGAGAAACTATTTTTAAAAAGAACCAAACAAATTCTGGCACTGAAAAATATAACTGAACTAAAAATAAATTACTACAGAGGTTCACCAGCAGACTTGATCAGGCAAAAAAAAAAAAAAAAAGAATCAGCAAACTGGAAGACAGGTCATCTGAAATCATCAAGTCAGAGGAGCAAAAAGATAAAAAGAATGAAGATGAGTGAAGAGTGCTTGGGGAACTTATGGGACATAATATTTTGATCTGTGTCCCCACCCAAATGTCATGTTGAATTATAATCCTCAATGTTGGAGGTGGGTCGTGGTGGGAGGTGATTGGATCATGGAGGTGGAGTTCTCATGAATGGTCTAGCACCATACCTTCTGTGCTGTTCTCATGATAGGAGTGAGTGACTTACCATGAGATATGGTTGTTTAAAAGTATGTAGCACCTCCTCATTCTCTCTCTCAGTCTTGCTCCTGCCATGTAAGACTCCTGCTCCTGCTTTGCCTTCCACCATGATTGTAAGTTTCTTGAGGCCTCCCCAGAAGCAGATGCTGTCATGCTTCCTGTACAGCCTGTAGAACTGTGAGTCAATGTAACCTGTTTTCTTTATAAATATCAAGTCTCAGGTATTTCTTGATAGCAGTACGAGAACAGACTAATACAGAAAACTGGTACCAAGAGTGGGGCATTGCTATAAAGATACTTAAAAATGTGGAAGTGGCTTTTTATCTGGGTAATAAGCAGAGGTTGGAAGAGTGTAGAGGGCTCAGAAGAAGACAGAAAGATGAAGGAAAACTTGAAACTTCTCAGTGACTTTTTAAATTGTGATCAAAATTCTGATAGTGAGGTGGACAATGAAGTCCAGGTTGAGGAAGTCTCAGATGGAAATGAGCGACTTATTGGGAACTGGAGCAAATATCACTTTTACTATGCTTTAGCAAAGAGACTGGCTAAATTGTGCCCCTGCTCTAGGAATCTGTGGAACTTTGAACTTGAGAGAGATGATTTAAGGTATCTGGCCAGAGAAATTTCTAAGCAGCAAAGCATTCAAGATGTGGTCTGCCTGCTTCTAACAACCTATGCTTATATGTGTGAAAAAAGAAATGACCTGTATTAGCCCATTTTCGGGCTGCTGGTAAAGACATACCCAAGACATACCCTCTTTAATTTACAAAATAAAGAGGTTTAATTGGACTCACAGTTCCATGTGGCTAGGAGGCCTCACAATCATGGCAGAAGGCAAGGAGGAGCAAGTCACATCTTACGTGGATGGTGGCAGGCTGAGAGAGCTTGTGCAGGGAAACTCCTGGTTTTAAAACCATCAGATCTCATGAGACTCACTCACCACCAGGAGAACAGCACAGGAAAGAACTGTTACCACAATCCAACCACCTCCTACCAGGTCCCTCCCACAACATGTGGGAATTATGTGAGTTACTATTCAAGATGAGATCTGGGTGAAGAGACAGCCAAACCACATCATGATCTGAAACTGGAATTTATATTTAACAGGGAAGTAGAGCGTAAGTTTGGAAAATTTGCAGCTTGGCCATATGGTAGAAAATAAAAGCCTATTTTCAGGGGTGGAAATCAAATGGGCTGAAGAAATTTACAAAGAAAGCCTCAGAGGCATTTCAGAGACCTTCTCATCAGCTCTTCTCATCACAGGCCCAGAGACCTAGGAGGACTGAATGGTTTCATGGATCAGGTCCAGGGCCCACTTCCCTGTGCAACCTGGGGACATTGCTCCCTGTTTTCCAGCTGCTCCAGCTCCAGTTGTGGCTCAAAGGGGCCCATGTACAGCTCAGGCTGCTGCTTCAGATAATGCAATCCATAAGCCTTGGTGGCTTCCACCTGGTGTTAAGCCTGTGGGTGCACAGAATGCAAGAATTGAGGCTTGGGAGCCTCCATCAAGATTTCAAAAAATGCACTGAAAATCCTGGATCTCCAGGCAGAATCCTCCTGCAGAGTTGGAGCCCTCATGGAGAACCTCTATTGGGTCAGTACAGAGAGGAAACATGGGGTTGGAGTCCCCACACAGACTCTCCACTGGGGCACTGCCTAGCAGAGCAGTGAGAAGAGGGCCACCATCCTCCACACCTTAGAATGGTAGACCCACAGATAGATTGCATCCTCGGTATGGAGGAGCTGCAGGCACACAACTCCAGCCCATGAGAGCAGCCATGGGGGCTGAACCTTGCAAAGCCACAGAAGCAGAGCCAAGGAGATTATTTTAGAGCATTAAGATTTAATAACTGCCCTGTTGGGTTTCAGACTTGCATGAGGCCTGTAGCCCCTTTCTTTTGGTCTATTTCTCCCTTTTGGAATGGGAATATTTGCCCAATGCCTATACCCCCATTATATCTTGGGAGTAACTAACTTGTTTTTTGTTTCACTGGCTTATAGGTAGAAGGGACTAGTCTTGTCTCAGATGAGACTTTGGATTTTGGACATTTTAGTTAATGCTAGAATGAGTTAAGACTTTGGGAGAACTGTTGGGAAGGCATAATTGAATTTTGCAATGTGAGAAGAACATGAGATTTGGGAGAGTCCAGGGGTGGAATGATATGGTTTTGATCTGTGTCCTCATCCAAATCTCATGTTAAATTGTAATCCCCAATGTTGAAGGTGGGGCCTGGTGGAAGGTGATTGGATCTTGGGGACAGAATTCTCATGAATGGTTTATCACCATCCCCTCAGTACTTTTCTCATGATAGTTAGTGAGTGAATTATCATGAGATCTTGTTTAAAAGTGTGTAGCACCTCCTCATTCTCTCTCTTGGTCCTGCTCCTTTCATGTAAGATGTCTGTTCCTGCTTTGTCTTCTGCCATAATTTTAAGTTTTCTGAGGCTTCCTCAGAAGCAGATGCCACCATGCTTTCTGTACAGCCTGCCAAACCATCAGCTGATTAAACCTTTTTTCTTCATAAATTACCTAGTGTCAGATATTTTTATAGAAATGTGAGAATGGCCTAATATAGGATGCTATCAAGTGACCAATATTCACATTATAGAATTTAAGAAGGAGAAAAGAGCAAGGATATAATGGCAGAAAACTTTCTAAATTTAAAGAAATAAATGGATATACAAATTTGACAAGCTCAAAAGACTCCAACTAGGATAAAACCAAAAAAGAACCCCACCAACATTCATTATAATCAAACTTTTTAAAGTCAAAGACAGAATCTTGAAAGCAGCAAGAGAAAAGCAATTCATCATATATAAGGGAACTGCCATAACATTATCAGTGGATTTCTCAGCAGAAACCTTTCATATCAGAAGGGAGTAGCATAATATATTCAAAGTAATAAAAGAAAAAAACCTGTTAGCTAAGAATACCAGGTCTAGCAAAACCATCCCAATTAAATCAGAACAATTAAAATCAGAATCTCTGTGGGGCATTTTTTTTTTTAAAGCTTTACCAGCAATTCTATTGTCAGTGAGTTGCTCAACAGAACCTCTTATGAAGCAAAAACATAAAGAAAAATAAGCCGGGCACAGTGGCTCACGCCTGTAATCCCAGCATTTTGGAAGGCAGAGGCAGACAGATCACCTGAGGTCAGGAGTTCAAGACCAGCCTTGGCAACATGGTGAAACCCCATCTCTACCAAAAACACAAAAATTAGCTGGGTATGGTGACACGTGCCTGTAATCTCAGCTACATGGTAGGCTGAAGCATGAGAATCACTTGAACCAGGGAGGCAGAGGTTGCAGTGAGCCAAGATCGTGCCACCGTACTCTAGCCTAGGTGACAGAGTGAGCCTCCATCTCAAAAAAAAAAAAAAAAAGGGAAAAGCACACAAGTATACAGACATGGGGAATAAGTTAAAAATCAAAAGGACTCACTCACTACTTTCTAACATCTTTTACTTCTTGACCTTTCAAAACATCCAAAAATTAGTAATATTATAATCTGTGTCACAATCTTAACAGTTAAGAAAAAACATAAAATGAAGGCCTAGAAAGATCTTTGTTACTCATCTAGAATTATTTTGTATAACAGTATTTTCCAATGGAGGAAGACTATTGGATTTCAGGCATAAAACAATGCAGAAAAAAATCTCAAGGCATCACAGGGAGAGGGAGATAACTTCTGACTCTGGTTTCCCGTGTTTCCAGCCAGGAAGAGCAAGGGGAGAAAAATATCTGTCCATGGGAACAAGTAATCATGCTTCAAAGGACAATTTCATTTGAACCCATTAATTTCCTTTTCATGCAAAATTTCAAAGATAAAGCAACATAAAATATGGGGCCAAAGAAAAGGGAGAAGGTCTTCAAGGAGAATTTGTGCCTTTAAGTTTTAACTGGTACAACAGTCCTTCAGCCTGGAGGTACTCAAAGACGAATCATGAAAAAGAAAAAAAACTTTATTTCAAGCAGGTTCAGTGATATATGTGTGTGCTACAGCAAAGGCTGGTTGTGGCAAAGTTTCAAACTGTATGATATGGGCTGGGCAAGGTGCCTCATGCCTGTAATCCCAGCACTTTGTGAGGCTGAGGGGGACTGATCAACCTGAGGTCAGGAGAGACCAGCCTGGCCAACATGCCGAAACCCAGTCTCTACTAGTAATACAAAAATTAGCTAGGTGTGGTGGCGTGAACCTGTAATCTCAGCTACTTGGTAGGCTGAGGCAGGAGAATTGCTTGAACCCGGGAGGCAGAGGTTGGGGATCACGCCACTGCACTCCAGCCTGGGCGACAGAGCCAGACTCAAAAACAAAAGAAAATGAAACAAACAAAAAAGCCAAAACTGCATGATGTATAACTTTGACATTATGTGGGAATGCTTCACTTCTGCCAAAATGTAGATTCAATCCAACATTATGCCAATTTTTATATTAACTGTAGTCCCTAAGTTTTCATAACCAAAAAAAAAGAGAATAAACTTACAGTTACCTACTAAGGTAACGAACTGTGAAATCAATTCCCCAATATTGCTTTGAAAATAAACCCCTTGGTTGTTAAGAGGAATTCTAACTTCCAACTCCATCCGAATGTATTATTTAACCGGTATTCTTCAGTCATCATCTACTGTTGGCTTGATTGTCACTCCTCTTCTTATCTGACCCCAACCAATTAAACGCCAGTGTTTTTCAACTCTTTGGCTAAGGGCAATTTTTTCTCCTACCTCTGTGCACACTGGATTGGTCAAAACAATTTTACCCAAATCGGCCTTGACAGCACTAACTCTCCCTCCTGTTGACAGGGATACTATATTCACCATGAGCACTTCATTCTTAGACAGCTTTTGAACCTTTGCTGCTTTCTTGTCTCCTTCAGTGCGTACACCTAGAAGCCGTCTAAGCAGGAAATAGGAAATTTCCAATTCTGTGAATATCTCAGGTAAAGCTCCGACTGCACCAAGTACTTGCCCCACCATTCTGTCAGCCCAGCATAAAGTGGGTCAATTTTTGTTCCAACTCCAATAAAACCGCCTGGAGCAGCATATTGCAGATCATTATGCTCTGCAAAAAGTGATACAATTTTGGAAAAGATTGGTTTACACATGAGTTTTCCTTCACTATCTTTGGAAACAATACCAGGTCTTACTTCTATCTCCTGGCCCACCTTTAATACTCCTTTTAGGATACTACCACCAGCTACACCTCCCTTAAGGTCATCAACTTCACAGCCAGGTTTGTTGACATCAAAAGATCTAATAACAATAAGCTGGGGCTCTGAACTAAACTCTCTTGGGGGTACTGGAATTTTCTTTACTATGTACTCACAAACAACTTCAATGTTGTATTTCAACCGAGCCGAAATTGGAATAATGGGAGCGCCCCCTGCTACTGTAGCTTGGACAAATGCAAGGATCTGCTCGTATTGTTCTTTAGCCTGACTTTCTTTTACCAAATCAATTTTATTTTGTAGAATCAAAATACGCTTCAGTTTCATGATCTCTATAGCAGCCAGGTGTTCAGACGTCTGAGGCTGAGGACAAGATTCATTACCAGCTATCAACAGAAGAGCTGCATCCATCAGTGCTGCACCATTCAGCATAGTAGCCATCAAAATATCGTGGCCAGGCTTAACAAAGGAAACGTCTAATTTGAAGTTCCCTTTGGTCCCTGCAATGTCTGCAGGAAACTCATCAGGTGTACTGCTCCCACAAGATCTACAACATTCTGGCCGAGGGCAACTTGGGTCATCAAGTTTATAAATCTTAGCATTAGCATATCCAAGCTTGATTGTAATATTTCTTTCTAGTTCATTTTTGAACCTGATGGTGTGAACTCCAGAAATAGCTTTGACGACTGTGGATTTCCCATGAGCTACATGACCAATTGTACCTATATTAATTGTGGCTTGTCTGCTGATAACTTCGTGTGAAAGTGGCATCAACTTGGTAACATCCAACGTGGTGAGATCCTGACGCGAAAGATGCGGCTGCCCCAGAGTCACTCCAGCTTTTCCGCCCGCCATGTTGCCAGAAGAGCCCCTTGTGGGTTTTAAAACAATACTTCAGGACACAAGGAATGGAACGAGGGAAAGCGTCTGGAAACAACATGACTAACTGAACAACCTAGAATAACATTTTTGAAAGCTGTTTTGTAGAGCACTAATTCTTTGAGTTGTTAATATAAGTGAAAATTATGTAGTCTAGATTGGTAAATGGAAGATTCAGCACATATAAAAACAAAATTTCCTAACTGGAACATCTTAGAACTTTGTATTTTCTAATATGCATTCTTAATTTGCTGAGAGAAGACATGTATTCCTAAAGGTTATTTAATTACAGAAGCAGTTTTTATTTTCATAGAGCATCTATTAGCAATAATGTCATGAAGAACACATTCTGGCAACAATGATAGAGCATACAGAAACAAAAACCTGTTCAACTTAGTTTAAGCATGATCTTAATTAGACTGCAGAATAAAACAGTTTCAAATAAGTACTGGAAATAAGAGGCATCATTGCATCAACAAATAAACACAACACATTCTTTTTAAAAATGAATACTGCCGGGCGCGGTGGCTCAAGCCTGTAATCCCAGCACTTTGGGAGGCCGAGACGGGCGGATCACGAGGTCAGGAGATCGAGACCATCCTGGCTAACACGGTGAAACCCCGTCTCTACTAAAAAATACAAAAAACTAGCTGGGCGAGGTGGCGGGCGCCTGTAGTCCCAGCTACTCGGGAGGCTGAGGCAGGAGAATGGCGTAAACCCAGGAGGCGGAGCTTGCAGTGAGCTGAGATCGCGCCATTGCACTCCAGCCTGGGCGGCAGAGCGAGACTCTGTCTCAAAAAAAATAAAAATAAAAATAAAAAAATAAAAATAAAAATAAAAATGAATACCATGGGAACAATCGCTGACTGATGTCCTTTACTGTATATGCAAATTCTAAGATACCTTCTTAGAACACAAAGGGTTCAGTGCTTAGCATATGGCCGCCTTCGCATACAGTTGGCGTAAATAATTTTTAGTCCTGAGTGAACTACATGAGTTAATAAGAAACAAATTTTAACCTTCAAATATTCCACCAAGTCAGTCTTTCATAATTTGGAAGCCTAAAGCTTTCTTTAGGTGTCCCTCAAAGGAGCTATAAGATGCCTTCTAAATTCCAAAATTCTCATATCCAGTTTCAATGTGAGACTTGAAAATTATGTAATGGTCTTTGGTAGTCATCGAAACTGTGGTTCCACTATTGAATCCTTTTTATTTTATTTTATTTTATTTTATTTTATTTTATTTTATTTTACTTATTTTTGTTGAGATGGAGTCTCGCTCTGTTGCCCAGGCTGGAGTGCAGTGGTGGGATCTCGGCTCACTGCAACCTCCACCTCCCAAGTTCAAGAGCGATTCTCCTGCCTCAGCCCCCTGAGTAGCTGGGACTACAGGTGTGCACCACCACGCCCAGCTAATTTCTGTATTTTTGGTAGAGACGGGGTTTCACTGCATTGGCCAGGCTGGTCTTGAACTCCTGACCTCAAGTGATCTGCCTGCCTCAGCATCCTAAAGTACTGGGATTTCAGGCATTAGCCATCGTGCCAGACCCCACTATTGAATCTTTATAGTCATTTTACCTTACAGTAGGCAGACTAACATTTTCAAAACAAATCAGGTTATATCTTCATTCCAACCCCTGAATTCAAAACTCTAATGACAGGTTGTTACACTCTCAATAAAATCTGCACTCCTTACTATGTATGGCCTGTGAGGGTCTACATAATATGGTCCTTGCTAACTTTCTGATTTCAACATCTACCTCTCCTTCCTCACTTAGTCCTCAAACACCCCTAACTTCTTTCTGACTCCAGACCTTTGTCTTCTACCTAAAATAGTCTCCTTTCATATCACCCTTTACATTACAAGCATCTTCCCACTTTTTCCTTTCATATTGGTGGGTCCCTCACCTTATTTTGGTTATTATCAAACTGCCATCTCCTCAGAGAAAGGCCTTCCTTAACCACTTTATTTAATATAGTACTTCTGTCATGCTCCACCTTCTCACCCTCCATTTCCAGTTAATTTTCTTCATACCACTTATTTCTGACACATATTTTTGCCTGACTTTCTCTTACTCACTGAATATAAGCTCCCTAAGGCATGGGCATTCTCTGTTGTCTTATCTATCATATCCCATGCCTAGCACAACTCAAAATTTATTGAGACTTCAGGCACAAAAGAGGTCTCAATAAATTTTTTGTTGACATGATAAAATGGTTAAAACACTTTCTCATGTCAATACCAAATGAGCAAAATATAAGTATCATGTAATGCTAATAGACAATTATTTATTTGTTTATTTTGTCTGGAGGGGGTACTTATTTTTGTCAACAGTCAAAAGTCAGGTAACAAATATTTACTGAAAGCTTACTGCAAGGCAGTAACCATTCTGGTAATCATACTTAAGAAAGAATCGTGGGTCTGGGCACAGCAGCTCACGCCTGTAATCCCAGTGCTTTGAGAGGCCGAGGTGGGTGGACCACCTGAGGTCAGGAGTTTGAGACCAGCCTGACCAAACTGGTGAAACTCCATCTCCACTAAAAATACAAAAGTAGCCCAGTGTGGTGGCGCATGCCTGTAATCCCAGCTACTCAGGAGGCTGAGGCAGGAGAATCACTTAAACCTAGGAGGGGAGGTTGCAGTGAGCTGAGATTGTGCCACAGCACTCCAGTTTGGGAGGCAGAGTAAGACCCCTTCTCAAAAACAAAGAAAGAAAGAAAGAAAGAAAAGAAAGAACCATAGGGCTGGCACAGTGGCTCCTGCCTGGAGAGGAAAAAATAAAACTTGATAAACCTCTAGCAATAATGACACAGATTAACAGAGACAAGACAAAAATCATCAATGCCAGCAATGGCACAGGAAATATCATTGCAGATTCCACAGCCATTAAAAGGAAAATAAGGCCAGGTATGGTGGCTTACACCTATAATCCCAGCACTTTGGAAGGCTGAGGCGGGTGAATCCCTTTAGCCCAAGAGTTCGAGAACAGCCTGGGCAACATGGTGAAACCCTGTCTCTACAAAAAATACAAAAATTAGATGGAAGTGGTGGCACATGCCTGTAGTCCCAGCTACTTGGAAGGCTGAGATGGAGGGATCGATTGGGTCTGGGAGGTCAAAGCTGCAGTGAGCCATGATTGTGCCACTGCACTCTAGTCTAGGTGACAGAGTGAGACCCTGCAAAACAAGAAAGAAAGAGAGAGAGAGAGAGGAAGGAAAGAAGGAAGCAAGGAAGGAAGGAAGGAAGAAAGGAAGGAAGGAAGGAAGGGAAGGAAACAAATAAATAAGGAATACTACTGCATTAGTCAGGGATGGATATATATATATATATGCACATATATATATTTATATATATTTTAGAAAATATGTGATTATGGAGGCTGGTAAGTCTAAAATTTGCAAGCTGGGCTGTCAGGCTAGAAATCCAGAGGAGACCTGATGCTATAGTTTGGCCCAGAATCTACAAAGAACTCAAACAAATTTACAAGAAAAAAACAACCCCACCGAAAAGTGGGCAAAGGATATGAACAGACAGTTCTCAAAAGAAGACATTTATGCAGCCAACAGACACATGAAAAATGCTCGTATCACTGGTCATCAGAAAAATGCAAATCAAAAGCACAATGAGATACCATCTCACACCAGTTAGAATGGCAATCATTAAAAAGTCAGGAAACAACAGATGCTGGAGATGATGTGGAGAAACAGGAACACTTTTACACTGTTGGTGGGAGTGTAAATTAGTTTGACCATTGTGGAAGACAGTGTGGCAATTCCTCAAGGATCTAGAACTAGAATTACCATTTGACCCAGCAATCCCATTACTGGTTATATACCTAAAGGATTATAAATCATGCTACTATAAAGACACATGCACACTTACGTTTATTGCGGCACTATTCACAATAGCAAAGACTTGGAACCAACCCAGATGTCCATCAATAATAGACTGGATTAAGAAAATGTGGCACATATACACCATGGAATACTATGCAGCCATAACAAAGGATGAGTTCATGTCTTTTGCAGGGTCATGGATGAAGCTGGAAACCATCATTCTTAGCAAACTATTGCAAGGACAGAAAACCAAACACCACATGTTCTCACTCATAGGTGGGAATTGAACAATGAGCTCACTTGGACACAGGGCGGGGAACATCACACACCAGGGCCTGTCATGGGGGTGGGGGCTTGGGGGAGGGATAGCATTAGGAGAAATACCTAACATAAATGACGAGTTGATGTGTGCAGCAAACCAACATGGCACATGTATACCTATGTATCAAACCTGCACGTTGTGCACATGTACCCTAGAACTTAAAGTATAATAAAAAATAATAAATAAATAAATAAATAAATAAAAGATTATATACCATGACCAAATGGGATTTATCCAACATACACAAGGCTGGTTCTCAAATTCAAAAGTAAATCAATGTAATCCACCATATCAACAGGCTAAGGAGAAAAATCACATGATCATCTCAATTGAGGCAAAAAAGGCATTTGACAAAATATAACGCCCACTCATTTAAAAAAACAAACAAACAAACAAAAAACCTCTTAGCAAACTAGGAATAGAGGAATACTTCCTCAACATGATAAAGAGTATCTATTAAAAAAAGAAACCCTACAGTTAACATCATACTCCACAGTAAAAGACTGAATGTTTCCTTTAAGATCAGAAACAAAGAAAGATGTCCACTTTTATCCTCTTATTCAACATAGTACTGGAAGTTCTAGACACTGCAATGGGACAACAAAAAATACTAAAATCCATACAAATTGAAAATGAAGAACAAAATCTGTTCTTATGTGCAATGGTATGATTATCTGTGTAGAAAATTCCAGGGAATCTACAAAACTAAAACTAAAACTCCTAGAGCTAAGAGGGGTTGCAGAAAACACGATGGTATAGTTTGAATCGTTGTCCCTGCCCAAATCTCACGTTAAATTGTAATCTTCAGTGTTGGAGGTGAGGCCTAGTGGGAGGTGGTTGGATCATGGGAGTGGGCTCCTCATAAATGGCTTGGGCCAGCCTCTTGGAATAAATGAGCACTCTCTGAGCTCGCCAGTGATCACCTGAGATCTGGTATTTTTAAGGTGTGTGGCACGTCTCCCCTCCACCGATTCCTGCCCTCTCTTGCTCCTGCTTTTGCCATGTGAAGTGCCTGCTCCAACTTTACCTCCCACAATGACTGTAAGCTTCTTGAGGCCTCCCCAGAAGCTGATGCAGGAGCTGTGCGTCCTAGAGTCTGCAGAACTGTGAGCCAATTAAGCCTCTTTTCTTTATAAATTACTGGTCTGTGGTATTTCTTTATAGCAATGCAAGAACTGTCTAATACACAAGATCAACACATAAATATCAATCATATTTATACATGCAGTAGCTCCCCTTTTCCAGTTTTGCTTTCCACAGTTTCGGTTACTCATGGTCAATCACAGTTTTTAAGGATTAAATGTAAGATTTGAGACGTAAACAGTCCATATGTTTTAAATCATAAACCATTCTGAGTAGCATGATGAAATCTTGTGCCATCCTGCTCCGTCCCACCTGGGACGTGACTTATCTCTTTGTCCAGCGTATCCACACTCTATATGCTGCCCACCCATTAGTCACTTAGCAGCCATCTTGGTCATTTGATCAACTGTCCTGGTGTCACAGGGCTTGTGTTCAAGTAACCTGTATTTTACTTAATCATGATCCCAAATCACAAGAGTAGTAATTATGGCATATTGTTACAGTTGTTGTATTTTATGATTAGTTATTGTTGTTAATGTTTTAATGTGCCTAACTTACAAATTAAACTTTACCATAGGTATGTATGCATAGAAAAAAAGCATAGTATATATAGTGTTTGGTAATATTCATAGTTTTAGGTATCCCCTGAGGATAAGGGGGGAACTACCGTACTAACAATGAACATGTGGACACTAAATTGAAAAACCTAATGCTATCTGCAATTATTCCAAATAAAATTGAATGCTTACATATACACTTAACAAAATGGATGTAGAATCTGCATGCTGAAAATGACAAAATGCTGATAAAAGAAATAAAAGAAAACCTAAATAGAGATATACCATGTTCGAGGATTACAAGACTCTATGCAATAAAGATGACAGTTACAGTTCTCCCATATTGATTTAATGTAATTCCTATTATAATCCCAGAAAGGATTTTCATAAACATAGAGAAGCTTATTCTAAAATTTATATAAAAAGGCACAGGCCCTAGAAAAACTAAAACGTCTTTTAAAAGGAGAATACAATGGGAGGACTCACTCTATCCAATATTAAGGCCTACTGTATAGCAACAACAATCAGGACAGAGTGGTGGTGTTGTTAGAGGGACAGACACATAGGTCCACGGAACAAAACAGAAAACCTGGAAATAGACCCACACAAATATGCCCTACTGATTTTTTTGCAAAGGTGCAAAAGCGATACAATGGAGTAAGGACAGCCTTTCCAAAAAAAGGCAAAAAATGACCTAAACCTCATGCTTTATACAAAAATTAACTCAAAATGTATCATAGACTTAAATGTAAAACATAAAACTATGTAACTTTTAGGAAAAAAAGAAGAAAATCTTCAGAATCTAGAATTAGAGAAAGTTATTAGACTTGACAACATAATCCATAAAAGAAAAAGAAGCATAATCCATAACAGAAAAAATAGATACATTGAATCTTATCCAAATTAAAAACTTTTTCTCTGTGAAAGACTGTTAAGAGGATGAAAAAAAGGCTACTGACTAAAAGAAAATATCTTCAAAGTACATATGCAAAAAGTACTATTATATAGAATATATCAAGTACTCTCAAAACTCAACATTAAAAACAGTCTAATTAGAAAATGGGCAAAAGATTGAAAATGGACGTTTTATTGAAGAGGATATACAAATGGAAAATAAATACACGAAAAAATTTTCAGTATCATCAGTCATTGGAGAAATGCAAATTCAAGCCATAAGATATCACTACACACCTATTATTAGAATGGCTAAAATTAAAACGTGACAACCAGTGCAGATGAGGATTCAGAGAATCTGATCACTAATATATTGCTGGTGAGAATACGAAATGGTACAGCCACTCTGAAAAATATTTTGGCAGTTTCTTTAAAAAAGCAAAACATGAAACTACCATATGACAATGCTCAATAAGTATTGAGCATTTATCATAAAGAAATTAAAACATATTCACACAAACACTTGTAGACAAATGTTCATAGAAGCTTTATTTGTAGTAACCAAAAACTGGAAATAACTCAGATGGCCTTCTATGGGTGAAGGATTGAACAAACTGTGGTACATCCATACAGTAGACTATTACTCAGCAACGAAGAAGAACAAGCTGCTTATACATGTAACAATTCGGATGAATCTCTAGGAAATTACGATGAGAAAAAAAAAAAAAAATCCAATCCCCCAAAATTACATGGTCTATGATTCCATTTATATAACATTTTTGAAATTTCAAAATTATGGAAATAAAGAACAGATTAATAGTTACTAGGGATCATGAAAAGGTGGGGTGAAGATGGCTATAAAAGTTTCATCTTTGTAGTGATGAAACTGTTTATTATCTTGACTGTATAGTACTTTATCCATGTGAATACCATAGTTGTAATGTACAAAAGTTTTGCACTATATTACCACTGGGGAAAACTAGGCAAAGAATGCGTGGACTCTACTGTTTCTTAACAACTGCATGTGAATCTACAGTTATCTCAAAATATAAAAATTAATTTTAGAAATTTATATGCCTGCTGTTCCACTAATCCCAGGCCTAAGAATTTCTCCTATAGAAATAAAGCCATTAGAGGCCAGACGCAGTGATTCATGCCTGTAGTCCCAGCACTTTGGGAGGCCAAGGCAGGCAAATCGCTTGAGCTCAGGGCAACACAGTGAAACCCCATCACTGCAAAAAATACAAAAAATTAGCCTGGTGTAGTTGCATGTGCCTGTCGTCCCAGCTACTTGGGAAGCTGAGGTGAGTAGATTGCTTGAGCCAGGGAGGTTTAGACTGCAGTGAGCTGAGGTGATGTCACCGCAAAGGCCCTGTCTCAAAAAAACAAAAAAGAAAGAAAAAGAAAAAAGAAAACTATTAGAATGTAAAAACATATAAACATTTACTGAATTTGTTTTTAGTGGCAAAACCTGGAAGTAAAGTGAACACCCAGCAATTTGACAATGTTAGAATAAATTATGGTAAATCATATTATGTGTCCATTAAAATAATAAATTAGAGCAATACTGGTCAACTTAAAGGGATTTTTAAAAAGTTGAATAAGTAAAACAAGATGAAGATGTGTGGAATGTGCGTCTCTTTTTATAAAGCATATAATGACAAAACCCCTATATATTTATGAGTATATGTATCCATACATATGAATTTATATTCCTTTTCATAATTATATGAGTGATATAGTTTCAATCTTCCCTCCAAATCTCATGTTAGAATGTAATCCCCAGTGTTGGAGGTGGGGCCTGGTGGGATGTGTTTGGCTGTCGCGGGTGGATCCCTCAAGGGTTGGTGCTGTCCTTGTGGTAGTGAGTTCTCACATGATCTGGTTGTTTAAAAACCCTGCAGTTAACATTATACTTCACAGTAAAAGACTGAATGTGTGTGTGGCACACACCCGCACCCATCTTTTTTGGTCCCTCTCTCACCATATGATGTGCCTGCTCCCACTTAGCCGTCTACCATGAGTCAAAGTTCCCTGAGGCTTCCCCAGAAACCAAGCAGATGCCAGTGACATGCTGGTACAGTTGCAGAACCGTGAGCCAATTAAACTCTTTTTTTTTTTATAAATGACTCTGCCTCAGGTATTTCTTTATAGCAATGCAAGAAAGGCCTAATACAATGAGCATGGAAAAATATGGAAACATATATATTAGGTTGCTGATAGGGTTACCTGGGAATAAAGAGGTTTTGGGGACATCAATGTGGTAGAATAGGGAACAATGGTAGTGCAAAGAAAATGAGTAAAATAAAAATGGACTATATTAAAATGTGTACAATGGATAAAAATTATGCATTTCTGTAAAATTACATGTCTGGTACTTTTTTCTTATGTTTTCTAACAGATTATTTGTAATATATATATAAGTTATAGATGTTTTATTTTGATTTATATCTGGCTTCTATACTAAAATATCTTATTAACTCTAATAGCTTTTCCATTGATTTTCTTGGGTAAACAATTGAATATGTTGAAAATAAAATTTTGGATCCTACTTTCTAGTTTGTATGCTTATTTTGACTCCTTTAATCACTTGAAACTTTAGCTTCCAAGAAAGTATTAAAGAATATTGGTTTTCTCAGCCATCTGTATTTTGTTTCTTTAATATTCCTAGGGCTTACAATTAAATATGGTGTTAGTTATAAACTTAAAATATTTTTTGGAGGAATATATGTGTGTGTACTTTTTATGAGGAAAATATGCTGAACATTAATGAGTGCCTTTGACATCTATCAACATAACACTTTTTAAAAATTTCTTTAGGCCTGGCAGAATGACTCATGCCTGTAATCACAGCACTTTGGGGGGCTGTGGTGGGTGGATAGCTTGAGCCTGAGAGTTCATGACTAGCCTGGACAACATGGCAAAACCCTATCTCTACAAAAAAATACAAAAAACTAGCTGGGCATGATGGCACATGCCTGATAGCACATGTCTGATGGCATATGCCTGTAGTCCCAGCAACTCAGGAGGCTGAGGCAGGAGGATCAATTGAGCCCAGGAGGTGGAGGCTACAGTGAGCTATGACCATACCACTGCACTCCAGCCTGGGTGACAGAGCAGTACCCTGTCTTAAAAAAAAAATTCTTTGACCTATTAATATGATATATCATATGAATATATTTATTAATATTAAATCATCATTGCATTTTAGAAAATAAATTCTCTATGGGTAGTGTTCATTTATTTAACATAGTTCTGGGTTTAATTTCCTAATATTTTATTTAAAAGTTATTCCAAATTCATTGGCGGATTATCTGTAGTTTTCTTTTTTAACTTTTAGTTCATTTTATTTTATTTTTGTGGGTACATAGTAGGTGTATGTATTTATGGGGTACATGAGATGTTTTGATGTAGGCATGCAATGTGAAATAAGCACATAATAAAGAATGGGGTATCCATTCCCTCAAGCATATATCCATTGAGTTGAAAACAATTCAATTGCACTCTTTATTTTAAAATAAATTAAAAATTGACTATTTTATAGTCACCCTGTTGTCCTATCAAATAGTAAGTCTCATTCATGCTTTCTATTTTTTTGTCCCCATTAACCATCCCCACCTCCCCTACTAGCCCCCCCACCAATCCTTCCCAGCCTCTGGTAACCATCCTTCTACTCTCTATGCCATTGAGTTCAACTGTTTTGATTTTTGGATCCCACAAATAAGTGAGAATATGAGATGTTTGTCTTTCTGTGACTGGCTTATTTCACCTCCAGTTCCAACCATGTTGTTGCAAATAACTGGATCTCATTCTTTTTTATGGCTAAATAGTACTCCGTTGTGTATATGTAGCACATTTTCTTGAGCCATTCATCTGGTGTTGCACACTTAGGTTGCTTCCAAATCTTAGCTGTTGTAAACAGTGCTGCAACAAACATGGGAGTACAGATATCTCTTCAATATACTGATTTCCTTTCTTTTGGGTATACACCCAGCAGTGGAATTGGTGGATCATATGGTAGCTCAATTTTTAGTTTTTTAAAGAATCTCCAAACTCTTCTCCATAGTGGTTGTACTAATTTACATTCCCACCAACACTGTACAGGGTTCCCTTTCTCCACATCCTCGCCAGCATTTATTATTGCCTGTCTTTTGGATATAAGCCATTTTAACTGGGGTGAGATGATATCTCATTGCAATTTTGATTTGCATTTCTCTGCTGATCAATGATGTTGAGCACCTATTTATATGCCTGTTTGCCACTTGCATGTCTTCTTTTGAGAAATGTCTATTCAGATCTTTTGCCCATCTTTTGATAAGATCATTATATTTTTTTCCTATTGAGTTGTTGGAGCTCCCTATTTATTCTGGTTATTAATCCCTTGTCAGATAGGTAGTTTGCAAATATTTTCTCCCATTCTCTGGGTTGTCTCTTCACTTTGTTGATTGTATCCTTTGTTTTGCAGAAGCTTTTTAACTTGATTTAATCCCACTTGTCCATTTTTGCTTTGGTTGCCTGTGCTTGTGGAGTATTGCTCAAGAAATTTTTGCCCAGACCAGTGTCCTGGAGATTTTTCCCCAGTGTCTTCTTGTAGTCGTTTTACAGTTTGAGCATTTAGATTTCCATCTTTAATCCATTTTGATTTGATATTTTGTATACAGCAAGAGATACGGGTCTAGTTTCATTCTTCTGAGTATGGATATCCAGTTTTTCCAACACCATTTATTGAAGAGACTGTCTTTTCCCCAATGTATATTCTTGGCACCTTTGTTGAAAATGAGTTCACTGTAGGTGTGTGGATTTGCTTCTCGGTTCTGTATTTTGTTCCATTGATCTATGTGTCTGTTTTTATGCCAGTGCCATGCTGTTTTGGTTACTATAGCTCTGTAGTATCATTTGAAGTCAGGTAATGTGATTCCTTCAGTTTTGTTCCTTTTGCTTCGGATAGCTTTGGCTATTCTTGGTCTTTTCTAGTTCCATATAAATTTTAGTATTGTTTTTTCTATTTCTGTAAAGAATGTATTTTGCTAGGGTTTGCATGGAATCTGTAGATTGCTTTGGGTAGTATGAATATTTTAACAATATTGATTCTTCCAGTCCATGAGCATGGAATATTTTTCCATTTCTTGGTGTCCTCTTGAATTTCTTTCATCAGTATTTTATAGTTTTCATTGTAAAGATTTTTCACTACTTTGGATAACTTAATTCCTAGGTATTTAATTTTATTCATGGCTATTGTAAATGGGACTTTTAAAATTTGTTTTTCAGATTGTTCACTGTTGGAATATAGAAGGCTACTGAATTTTGTATGCTGATTTTGTATCCTGCAACTTTACTGAGTTTGTCAGTTCTGATAGTTTTTTGGTGGAATCTTTAGATTTTCTAAATATAAGATAATATCATCTGAAAACCAGGATAATTTGACTTCTTCCTTTTCAATTTGGATGCCCTTTATTTCATTCTCTTGTCTGATTGCTCTAGCTGGAACTTCCAGTACTATATTGAATAATAATGGTGACAATGGGCATCCTTGTGATGTTCCAGATCTTAGAGGAAAAGCTTTCAGTTTTTCTCCATTCAGTATGATACTAGCTGTGGGTCTGTAGCTTTCTTTTGTGTACAATTTTTATCAAATGTTGGTATCAGCGTTATTAAAATGATCTGAAATTCTCTCGTATATTTTTGTTTCTCAGTAAAGCACAATTTTTCTATACTTCTCAAACTTTAAAAAACATATAAATTATTTCTTGGAAATTTGATAGTGACAATCATTAAAATACCTAAGGCCTGGTACATTCCACAGAGGCAATTTTTAATAAACTTTTCAATTTGTTACATGGTTGTTCTCTTGAGTCAATTTTTTATAATGTACATTTTCAGAAAAGTATTCCTTCTATCAAAATAGCTCTATCAGATCTTCTCATTTTCAAGAGAAGCCAGAAATTTTCATTACAGTAGTACTGCTTTTATTAAAAATAATTTTAGACTTATATTAATGTTAACGTCTTATGTAACCACAGCACAATTATCAAAGCCAAAAAATTAACATTAACAGCTTATTAGCTAATGTGAAAATCAATTGTCCTATTAATATACTTTTTTTCTGCAACAGAATCCAATCAGATCCCATGTTGTATTTAATTGTCTCCTTTGTCCTTATTTTTTAATGTTAACAAATAAGTTATAACGCTGCAGGACTAACAAGACCTCAGACCTCCAGTTTGCTACTTCTGGACAAGCAAGGCACAGCTAATCCTTATGTCTTGTGTATCATCAGCAATAGCTGTCCTGAAACTAAATGCAGGGTTGATGAGAGTTTAATAATGTATAGAAAAGTGAGTGTTTACTATATCTTTACTTTCTTTAATTTGCCAGAGGAATAGTGGCACTTACTGTATCATGTAGAAATCAATTTTTATTTTCTTATTCTGGTATTCTCTACATCGTGCATGGCCTAGCATATAGTATATGTTGAGTATCTGTCAAATAAATGAGTAAATTCTGACAAAAAAGGAAATGCTGGCCATTTGGGAAAAGTTTCTACTAGCAAGAATGTATGTGTGCTATACTTTTGTGCACATGTGATGTTTTTGTTTATTCATCATCTATTTTCCTTTCTTTTGGAATAGTAACCCAATTTTCCTTTTGGAAACGACTTCTCCCAACACCATGCAGTCTTGCTGAAACCATCAATCAAGGTGCCAAGAAGTGAGCAAATGACTCAGGTTATACCAATAAAGTTTTCCTGGAATTTCAAGCCTTGAGCAGAATGATACTCTGCTCAATGAATGGCTGGAGCTGATTCATTCCATTAGCAGAACACTGAATGGACCTAGATTCCTGGAATTTTTCTGATTCCTATCCTTCCCATGGCTTAATTTGTTCAGCTTTTGCTTCTATTTTATACGCTACTTCCATCCTTCCAATAAATTCTCACCTCCCCCTGACTTGGTTTGGCTGTGTTTAGTCAGTGTCAGTTTATTGCTTATAAAGAAAGAAATTTAAGTATATATGAAAGGGGAAGTGGGAAGCCTATTTCTAGATTTTCTTCCCTAAATGAGTAGAAATTAGCAAAGAGGAAAGGTATGGTATATAAAATCCAAGTTCTCCCCTCTTCCATATGTAAGCTAATCACATGTCCTTCATAATATTACAGCTTATTTAACATCCACATATCAACTATAGTATTATATAACAGCTATGGATATATCTATAGTACATACAACATATATCAATATCATATAATTATGTTCTATATTATATATAAAGATAACTATTACATATATTAAATTTAACAATATATCTTAATATAAAACAGTAATATAAGATATAGCAAATGATACTTTTTTTCATGAAAAAATTCAAGTAGATATTTCATCATGGAAAAGAATAATCAGGCATTTCTCAAACTACTAGATTAAAATTTACTGAAGCTAATATCACTTGTTAAACAGGTATATAATAATCTGAAAAATACATTATTTGACTTCCAAATCCTTGGTAATAGTGATCCACTATGTTCTAAAATGTCTTACCCTATAACAGTTCGCACAGTTCAATCATAATTTTAAAAAAAGACACATTTAAACTATTTGCTTATAAGACTCTTGACATATTTGTGTTATTTTTCTTTATGTGTTTACAATATGGAATTTGAACATCACAGTACAAAATAATTCTTATTACTGGTTTAGGAATCTGTGTTTATTAACTTATAATAAAAACACATGCATTTGTATCCAATTTCATTTCTTAACATAAAGATATGGTAAAAGCATTGACCATCAGCTGTCATCTTTCATATATTGATAGCTCAGAGAAAAGTTAACTACATTTGAAATCCTGGAAAAAATTGTTAAGCCTTCAGCATTCCCATGTCAAAGTAATCACTGTGACTAACACACAGCAATAAATGACAAAAAACAGAAATACAAATAGCTGTTTTACATTATGTCAGTACTTACAGTTGACCTAGTCTTTGTGTTTGGTCTCTGATGATCTTAATTGTGAAGTGTCATTTCCTTTAAGAACTAAAGAAAATACAGTGTACATAATGTCCCATGAAGTCAAATTAAACAATTAAGTACATAATTTTTGTATAATTAAAATTGTGATAAGTTATATGAAGGAGGTATGCAGGGTGTTATGAAAGTGTAGAACAGGTATTCCAGTAGTCTTTGGTAGGGGAAGGAAGACTTCTTTGAGGAAGTGGCATGAATCAGTGAAAATCCTGTTAACGAAGTCTATGATTCTCTTCAGATCTAAAGCCACATTTTTGGTTACTTTTCCGTTTAAGCTAGTCTGAGTTGGGTGTCTGTTACCTACATGTGAGAATCTTAACTAATATGCCATTTAATGTCAAGTAAGAAGTAAATTTACTTTTGTTCAAGATATTCAGGAAAAAACATTATTTTTAGGGTTTAGTTTGCTATGTGAAGTTCACTTCTAATTGCAATTAATTTTTCCTAGGTAATTTTTTTCAAGCTCATTCCCCAAAGAAAATGTAAAGAAAATAATTTGATATATCCACACATATGTTTTTTGAAACTCAGGAAAAGTATACTTTAGGACAAACTAATTATCCACTAGGACAAAAATGTTTCAATTTCAAGTATTTTCTTTTTTTTTTTTATTTTTATTTTTTTCAGGAGATGGATGCTTGCTCTGTCACCCAGGCTGTATAGTGCAATGGTGCCATCTCAGCTCACCACAACCTCCACCTCCTGGGTTCAAGCGATTCTCATGCCTCAGCCTCCTGAGTAGCTGGGATTACAGGCACCCACCATCATGCCCAGCTAATTTTTGTATTTTTAGTAGAGACAGGGTTTCACCATGTTTTCCAGGCTGGTCTTGAACTCCTGACCTCAGGTGATCCACCCACTTTGGCCTCCCAAAGTGCTGGGATTACAGGTGTGAGCCACTGCGCCCGGCCTCAAGTATTTTCAAACAACTTTAAGGAATATCAGAGAAGACTATTTTTCAAAGTTATCATCTGCACATACATTTACCAAGTGTATACTAAATGTTATATAGTAATTTGGTAAACATTTATTGAGCATATGCTAAAAACCAGACTATAGGATGCAAAGATTAAAGACCAAATTATTGCTCTCAAGAAGCCCACTTCTAGGATTGTGAGAAAATTTCTTTTTTTTTTTTTTTTAATTTATTTATTATTATTATACTTTAAGTTGTAGGGTACATGTGCATAACATGCAGGTTTGTTACATATGTATACTTGTGCCATGTTGGTCTGCTGCACCCATCAACTCGTCATTTACATCAGGTATAACTCCCAATGCAATCCCTCCCCCCTCCCCACCTCCCCATGATAGGCCCCGGTGTGTGATGTTCCCCTTCCTGAGTCCAAGTGATCTCATTGTTCAGTTCCCACCTATGAGTGAGAACATGCGGTGTTTGGTTTTCTGTTCTTGTGATAGTTTGCTAAGAATGATGGTTTCCAGCTGCATCCATGTCCCTACAAAGGACGCAAACTCATCCTTTTTTATGGCTGCATAGTATTCCATGGTGTATATGTGCCACATTTTCTTAATCCAATCTGTCACTGATGGACATTTGGGTTGATTCCAAGTCTTTGCTATTGTGAATAGTGCTGCAATAAACATACGTGTGCATGTGTCTTTATAGCAGCATAATTTATAATCCTTTGGGTATATCCCCAGTAATGGGATGGCTGGGTCATATGGTACTTCTAGTTCTAGATCCTTGAGGAATCGCTATACTGTTTTCCATAATGGTTGAACTAGTTTACAATCCCACCAACAGTGTAAAAGTGTTCCTATTTCTCCACATCCTCTCCAGCACCTGTTGTTTCCTGACATTTTAATGATCGCCATTCTAACTGGTGTGAGATGGTATCTCATTGTGGTTTTGATTTGCATTTCTCTGATGGCCAGTGATGATGAGCATTTTTTCATATGTCTGTTGGCTGTATGAATGTCTTCTTTTGAGAAATGTCTGTTCATATCCTTTGCCCACTTTTTGATGGGGTTGTTTGTTTTTTTCTTGTAAATTTGTTTGAGTTCTTTGTAGGTTCTGGATATTAGCCCTTTGTCAGATGAGTAGATTGCAAAAATTTTCTCCCATTCTGTAGGTTGCCTGTTCACTCTGATGGTAGTTTCTTTTGCTGTGCAGAAGCTCTTTAGTTTAATTAGATCCCATTTGTCAATTTTAGCTTTTGCTGCCATTGCTTTTGGTGTTTTAGACATGAAGTCTTTGCCCATGCCTATGTCCTGAATGGTACTACTTAGGTTTTCCTCTAGGATTTTTATGGTATTAGGTCTAACATTTAAGTCTCTAATCCATCTTGAATTAATTTTCGTATAAGGAGTAAGGAAAGGATCCAGTTTCAGCTTTCTACTTATGGCTAGCCAATTTTCCCAGCACCATTTATTAAATAGGGAATCCTTTCCCCATTTCTTGTTTTTCTCAGGTTTGTCAAAGATCAGATGGCTGTAGATGTGTGGTATTATTTCTGAGGACTCTGTTCTGTTCCATTGGTCTATATCTCTGTTTTGGTACCAGTACCATGCTGTTTTGGTTACTGTAGCCTTGTAGTATAGTTTGAAGTCAGGTAGCGTGATGCCTCCAGCTTTGTTCTTTTGACTTAGGATTGTCTTGGAGATGTGGGCTCTTTTTTGGTTCCATATGAACTTTAAAGCAGTTTTTTCCAATTCTGTGAAGAAACTCATTGGTAGCTTGATGGGGATGGCATTGAATCTATAAATTACCTTGGGCAGTATGGCCATTTTCACGATATTGATTCTTCCTATCCATGAGCATGGTATGTTCTTCCATTTGTTTGTGTCCTCTTTTATTTCACTGAGCAGTGGTTTGTAGTTCTCCTTGAAGAGGTTCTTTACATCCCTTGTAAGTTGGATTCCTAGGTATTTTATTCTCTTTGAAGCAATTGTGAATGGAAGTTCATTCCTGATTTGGCTCTGTGTTTGTCTGTTATTGGTGTATAAGAATGCTTGTGATTTTTGCACATTAATTTTGTATCCTGAGACTTTGCTGAAGTTGCTTATCAGCTTAAGGAGATTTTGGGCTGAGACAATGGGGTTTTCTAAATATACAATCATGTCATCTGCAAACAGGGACAATTCGACTTCTTCTTTTCCTAACGGAATACCCCTGATTTCTTTCTCTTGCCTAATTGCCCTAGCCAGAACTTCCAACACTATGTTGAATAGGAGTGGTGAGAGAGGGCATCCCTGTCTTGTGCCAGTTTTCAAAGGGAATTTTTCCAGTTTTTGCCCATTCAGTATGATATTGGCTGTGGGTTTGTCATAAATAGCTCTTATTATTTTGAGGTACGTTCCATCAATACCGAATTTATTGAGCGTTTTTAGCATGAAGGGCTGTTGAATTTTGTCAAAAGCCTTTTCTGCATCTATTGAGATAATCATGTGGTTCTTGTCTTTGGTTCTGTTTATATGCTGGATTATGTTTATTGATTTGCGAATGTTGAACCAGCCTTGCATCCCAGGGATGAAGCCCACTTGATCATGGTGGATAAGCTTTTTGATGTGTTGTTGAATCCGGTTTGCCAGTATTTTATTGAGGATTTTTGCATCGATGTTCATCAGGGATATTGGTCTAAAATTCTCTTTTTTTGTTGTGTCTCTGCCAGGCTTTGGTATCAGGATGATGTTGGCCTCATAAAATGAGTTAGGGAGGATTCCCTCTTTTTCTATTGATTGGAATAGTTTCAGAAGGAATGGTACCAACTCCTCCTTATACCTCTGGTAGAATTCAGCTGTGAATCCATCTGGTCCTGGACTTTTTTTGGTTGGTAGGCTATTAATTATTGCCTCAATTTCAGAGCCTACTATTGGTCTATTCAGGGATTCAACTTCTTCCTGGTTTAGTCTTGGAAGAGTGTAAGTGTCCAGGAAATTATCCATTTCTTCTAGGTTTTCCAGTTTATTTGCGTAGAGGTGTTTATAGTATTCTCTGATGGTAGTTTGTATTTCTGTGGGGTCGGTGGTGATATCCCCTTTATCATTTTTAATTGCGTCGATTTGATTCTTCTCTCTTTTCTTCTTTATTAGTCTTGCTAGTGGTCTGTCAATTTTGTTGATCTTTTCAAAAAACCAACTCCTGGATTCATTGATTTTTTGGAGGGTTTTTTGTGTCTCTATCTCCTTCAGTTCTGCTCTGATCTTAGTTATTTCTTGCCTTCTGCTAGCTTTGGAATGTGTTTGCTCTTGCTTCTCTAGTGCTTTTAATTGCGATGTTAGAGTGTCAATTTTTTATCTTTCCTGCTTTCTCTTGTGGGCATTTAGTGCTATAAATTTCCCTCTACACACTGCTTTAAATGTGTCCCAGAGATTCTGGTATGTTGTATCTTTGTTCTCATTGGTTTCAAAGAACATCTTTATTTCTGCCTTCATTTCGTTATGTACCCAGTAGTCATTCAGGAGCAGGTTGTTCAGTTTCCATGTAGTTGAGCGGTTTTGATTGAGTTTCTTAGTCCTGAGTTCTAGTTTGATTGCACTGTGGTCTGAGAGACAGTTTGTTATAATTTCTGTTCTTGTACATTTGCTGAGGAGTGCTTTACTTCCAATTATATGGTCAATTTTGGAGTAAGTACGATGTGGTGCTGAGAAGAATGTATATTCTGTTGATTTGGGGTGGAGAGTTCTATAGATGTCTATTAGGTCTGCTTGCTGCAGAGATGAGTTCAATTCCTGGATATCCTTGTTAACTTTCTGTCTCGTTGATCTGTCTAATGTTGACAGTGGAGTGTTGAAGTCTCCCATTATTATTGTATGGGAGTCTAAGTCTCTTTGTAAGTCTCTAAGGACTTGCTTTATGAATCTGGGTGCTCCTGTATTGGGTGCATATATATTTAGGATAGTTAGCTCTTCCTGTTGAATTGATCCCTTTACCATTATGTAATGGCCTTCTTTGTCTCTTTTGATTTTTGATGGTTTAAAGTCTGTTTTATCAGAGACTAGTATTGCAACCCCCGCTTTTTTTTGTTCTCCATTTGCTTGGTAAATCTTCCTCCATCCCTTTATTTTGAGCCTATGTATGTCTCTGCGTGTGAGATG